>NW_026853605.1:0-208954 GCF_026571515.1 Ruditapes philippinarum | reverse complement strand
CAACTTCACCAATAAAGATCATTTCCAGAAGTTTCTATCTAAATATAATGCATGAGTTTTCTACAATAGTTAAGAACCTTCTAGTACATACATGTAGTTTATGTTCTAAAAATAGAACAATGATAATATTGGAAAAACCAACTCTATATACATGTAATATGTTGCATACATAACAGATGCCAGGTTACATATTGACCCAAATCATTTTTGCTCACTCAGCTGGTTACGAGTCAATAAATGTGTAAGTCAAATCATCATTTGTCATGTTTTTAAAGTAAGAAATGGCCTGGCCCAAGATTAAATGGAAGAATATTTCATCCCACAGGTCACTGTTTGTTCTTACAAGACAAGTTTAATTCTAAAGGGTGCATTTTCAATCCAAATGATTTTGTTTCCAAGTTTTTCTGCTTTATATTTTTTTTTGTAGTGGAAAAGATTTATTTCTAGATGAATTATCTATCACTGGCAGGTTACCTTCTTTTATATTTTCCGTTAAGAAGTACCTGATGGAAAGTTTAAAATTGCTCAATATTTTATATGAGTTTTTAAATTACATAAGTTTTCGGGATAAGAATGGTTTTAACGCATTTTATCTTTCATTTAATACATTGATATGCCATGAGGCATTATTAAGCCTAAGTAATACTCATTTTTTAATTCTCATTTCTGCTTTTTCATAGTCGTGTTTATGACTGTGATATGATAATAATATTTTTTGTATTTTGTTTTAAGATGAATTATCTACTGCTTATTATTTTTATAATTTGCTTCCTAGTAATTTTATTCTGTTTCATGCCATCAACACAGGGATCCACAATGGAAATTAGAGTCTCTCTTTTTTTGTGTTATTCTATCCCTGGTGTTGGTGTGCATAATCATGGCTTAACTATTCTCATGTATGTTAACTATATGTTGTTTTGATTGTTCATGGATATATATTGTTTACCGAAATAAATCAATCTAATGTATAGACAGCAGATAAATAGTGCAATGTGTGTTAACAAACTATCTACAAGCATTTCTTTCATAAAAGCGTGTCAATTGTAACCTCAGATTGAATTTATTTGAGGTGACAGAGTTAGTAATTATTAACCAATCATCATCATAAAAGAGAAACAAAAGAAACAAAAGAAACTAGATTTAAAAAAAAAATTAATTTCTAAATCCTTGTAGGCAGCTGTCATAAGAGAAATATAATTAGGACAGAATAGTTTGTGATAATTTTAATTATGTGGAAACTAATAATTTAACTAGGCTATCATTGAACAATCCTCCAATTTCTTTTAAATATTTTGTGGTAAAGAAATAGAGATTTTGTAGAAAAAGAAGACCTTTAAGTATTGATTGTCTTAAATATCTTATTTGTACTGTTACAATTTCTGAATTTAATGATATTTCTTTGATTACGCTAAATGATCAGATGTACCTAATTTTCTGATAGCAGTATTCGTGTAACCAATTAAATAAATGTTGAATTTCGGTTCCTCTCTGATAAGGGAAAGTTACTCTAACAAGTGGATTGTTCTATTACTTTAAGTGAGTTTATGAACCTTTCTCCCCTAAATTTAATTCACAAACAAAAATAAGTCAACAGACAGCACGCTCCCCTTTTCTCATTACTTGATACAAATAAAGATAAATGTAAAAAGGGAAAAGGGGCTTAATTTTGCAATGTGCCTAAGTAAATGAAAATGAACAAAAGTTATTATTTGAGAAATTTAAAAAAAAGAAACATTGTAAGACGAATAGAAAAATAATTAGTAAGCAAAAAAGACTTTAAATGTTATCTCTCCTTTAAAAATGCATTCCAATCTTTAAAATTATCAAGAATACTGAGAATTAAGTAAATTGTTATCTATAATATATTGTTAAGATTTAAGAAATGAATCTTAACGAAAAGATTTACAAAATGTCAAAAATTCTAAATAAAAAAGTAATAACCGAGCTAAAGTAGATGAAAAACACAAAAACTGTTAACAAGGACAATACAATCTAAGTAAAAAGTGACATAAGTTTGCTTAAGATAATTTAAGGATTAATAGCCCCTGTGGTATGACATCACGTTTTAAAAACAAAAATGAATACCAGGTATATAACAATATACAAAAAATATGAACAGTCATTTAAGATATTAGTTTTCCATTTCATTTTTTAAAGACAGTTTAGGTGAAGGATTTGATATATGATTACCTAAGATTTATGCTTTTGTTAATTATATTAAAGATAAAAGTAAACGATGTTTGAATTTACCAAAATCGTTATATCAAATTCATGCCACCGTGATGACAATTAAGCTTTTGAAATACATTTTATTTTTACCATTAATTCATTTCTCTGTGATCATGTTATAATACAATTACCAATGGACTGATTAATTAACTGTAGTATGATCAAAACAAATTATGCGCTCAAACAATCATTCAATTCCTAATTTCCATAATCATCCAATAGTAACCTCGAACAATAAAATACAAGAAAGGCTTTATCATTCATTTCAATACATTACAGATTACTTAACATATTCAAAATAGCAATATTTAAACGTAACATCACAACATAAAATAGTAATATTGCAGGTGTATTCTTAAATCAAAACAAATTTGATCGCAAAAATATAGCGTATATAAAAAGAAATGTGATTTACTTGCTAAGGAGGAATCATGTGATATTATGTGCTGCTATAGATGGAAGCTTATCTTTAAATTAAGAGGTCGTGAGACGCTTGAGACATTTTTTGTTAATTATTTTGTCTCAATGTAATTGATTTGCTTTTTCACTCTTTTTGACTTGTGAAATATACAATTTATTTTCAGTTTAGTCGTCTTCTCTTAAGACTGTTTATCATGTAAGCTACTTTTCTAATATCTTATTCTAAAACACTTAAAACATTTCTGAAGAAAAACATTTTTGCAGTAAATGGTTTGTTATTTTGTTTATATTCAATAAATGATTGATTTTGACATATATTTGTGATGGATATTTGACGTCTTTTTCTCCATCCAGACATGTAAAATTTTTATTCATTTTTAGAGAAAATGGACTATAAGTTTTCAAAAGAAATATGAAAGTCTTTGCTAGTAGGTTAGTATTTTTTTGTAGAAAAAAATGGTACTTGACCGT
The DNA here is from genome assembly GCF_026571515.1 of Ruditapes philippinarum. Classification (NCBI taxonomy): domain Eukaryota; kingdom Metazoa; phylum Mollusca; class Bivalvia; order Venerida; family Veneridae; genus Ruditapes; species Ruditapes philippinarum. The sequence continues at coordinate 205,834 of NW_026853605.1, read as the reverse complement.
TTCCTAGAAAAGTTAAGTGATTTGAAAGTGTATTCGAATTATCACTATTAAGTTAATCAAATGTGAGTCCGAAGACTTTAGCACTATAAAGTGAATACATTATGTACACGAATGAATATAAATTCAATTTATATCATGAAAGAAATCTCGTAAATTTGTTATTGTTCTAATTTTTGTCATATTGATAGATTCGGTTGGTTTATACAAAATTAATTTGGTTCCATTATATAGAAAGCTATTAGTTTTAGGATTACGCTTTTAAGCACTTTAGGTAAATTATTTACGAGAGACTCAATAATCGTCTGTGTACATAGGCTGAAAATTATGGAGTTTACATTGAGGCCCAAGTTTCGAACAGGAATGGGTACAACAGACAATGTTTTTGTATTTCATGGTCTTATTAATCATGTCATAAATAGTGGAAGAAAATTATTTTGTACTTTTATAGACTTCAGAAAGGCTTTTGATTATGTTAGTAGAGACTGCCTTTGGACAAAACTTGTAAAATTAGGTATTAGGGGAAAGATTTTAAATATAATGCGTATGTATCAAATGTATCAAAGTGTTAAATCTAGGGTAAAATACTTAAATCAATTAAGTGATAAATTTGAATGTATCTTAGGTGTGAGACAAGGGGAATGTTTATCCCCATTTTTATTTTCTATGTTCTTAATTGATATTGAAGACATTTTTGTTCATAGTAACCTTGATGGCATTAGTGTAGATACCTTTAAAATGTTCCTTATTTTATATGCAGATGATATTGTTATATTTGCTGATAGTGAAACAGATTTGCAATCTAGTTTAGACTCACTAAATGATTACTGTAATAGATGGAAGTTGTTAGTAAATACATCAAAGACTGAAATACTCATATTTAGAAAGGGTGGGCGCCTTCGAGCAAATTTGCAGTTTAAATATGGTGAAAATAACATTGAGATCGTTAATCGTTTTGTATATCTAGGTATCGTATTTACGACAACTGGTTGTTTTGCTGATGCACAAAATACTTTAGCTAGCCAAGGGTTAAAGGCAATATTTAAAATGAACAAATATTCATATAAATTTACTGATGTATCTGTGAAACATAGATTAGAATTATTTGATAAGTTAGTCCTACCTATTTTTAATTATTGTTCTGAGGTCTGGGGATTTCACCCCGGTGCTACCATTGAGAGAGTTCACACACAATTTTGTAAACGTTTATTGGGTGTAAAGAAATCCACTCAAAATGATTTTGTTTATGGAGAATTAGGTAGCATGTCGTTACAAAACATAATATTTTATAACATTATTAAATATTGGATAATAATTTTGTATATGTCAGATCACAAATATGGTAAAAAAGTATATAATATGTTATATAATGATGTTCTTTATAATCCTAATAGAAGAAATTGGTGTCCGTTAGTTAAAAACTTACTTTGTGAATTGGGTTTCATAGACGCATGGATATTTCAAACAGTTGGTGATGTTGATTTGTTTTTGTTAAATGTCAAACAAAGATGGAATGATAGACTAAACAATTCCACTAGAGCAATCTTTTTTAGAAACTTTAGCAATTTTTGCTTTCAAGACAAATATGGTCTTCTCAGATGTTATATTATCTTACTCATTCAGCGAAGCTTTGTTACCAGTAATACTAAAATCGTAATATGCTAGATTTTCGGTAAACTGCTTCAATCACTTAGTTATCTATGTATTTTGGACAGTTTATATTTATATCTGTCACCAGTTTCATTGCTATATGTTTGTAATTATGTAAACTATTATATATGCAAAACTCAACACCTTTTGCTAAATAAGTTTTGTTTACTGTTACGTACACTGAAACAACGGGAATATGTTCGTTAATATCATTTATGCAGGTCTTATATGCTGGTATGTAAATTGCCATATTTGTTATTTGTACTGTGCATTTTGCCACATGGGTCGTTGACCTTCTGGTTTGATATGAATAAAACTTATATATTGATAGACACCGTTTCGAAAACTTTTGATAGTTTCGGTGATCCTGTGCTTTAAAATGACACATTTTGTCCTAGGTTGATCTTATGGATATTATAGTCATGGATTATAAAAAATACCGTATATATTATTTTTTTATGTTTGGAAGATATTTTCTTGGCCGTTGGTTTTATGTTATTGTAAACACTGATTACGATATATAACTGCTTTATAAGTTGATTTTTTCCACACATGTTAAGTATTTAGTATTTTCATAATTGAAGTTAGGCACTACGGTTTCCTCTGTTAATTAAATCGTACTTTAGCAATTGACACTGAATCATTTTTAATATCTTTTTTCATGTCTTGGCGCGTCCTTGTAAATGAAGTTTTCCTTGTCCCTAAAGACATCAAGTACTTTGGTTCTTTAATTATAGTCAATATAAGGTAAATACTTATATTTATATATTATTATATATTCCATTGATACGCTCATTTAGAACTATGTTGTAGTTTTGTTTGCCTTCACTTACCATGTCATCTTTAGAATTTCTTCTGGCAGGTACTCATTTTATTTACATTGTCTGATAATACAGAAACATATTTGGGCTACGATGTTTTGTCCCATGCTGCCTCCTGTTTTACAAATACGTATGTCTTGTTAATTGTATCACGTTTGTATAGGCCCTATTAACTATGTCATATATTTTCATATTTGATTGTTATTTTGACAAACCAACACCTTTGACTAAACAGATATGTTGAATTATCATAACATAAATTAGACCTTATCAAAATGACAGTCAATGCCAAGTTACTGGATTTTGATGTTAATTCATATAAACCAAGCAAATCACCCACGACAAACGTAGCAGTGTTCTAAGGTAATTGAGTAAATAAAACCCTTCTGAATAAATGACAATTAACGTATCAAGTCTGTAAGATATGAAATTTGTTTTAAATTGCACGATTAAACTCCACCAACAAAGTCGTCATCAATTCAAACGAAATTGTATGTTTTTTTGCCTCTGCACGATTGATGTCATGAAACAAGCTAAGCATATTAAAAAGCACCAATCGTCAATACGTAAACTCAAGCGTGTCCATACTTATCTGCCTTGAAGGCGTGAGACTACATTTGTATCCATTAGAAATCACAGATTATCTACCATGTCTCGTATTAAAAGGTTGGGAAATATACAAATAAAAACCGGGTCTAAATTATACTGTTTACAAAAGCAAAAATTGTAGACAGTTATACATGTACAATTTATATTAATTGCATATACAGGTTATTACATTTCACTCCAACAGGACATTCAAAGCACAGTTTTTACCCTTACTTTATTCAGATCAAACACAATACTTCTTTAAATTTAAGGAAACTATTCTTTCTTTAAAAAAACTAGTACAAGACCTTCTTTATCAAAAAGGTCTTATCAACCACCATACTTAAATTGTAGCTTGACATATGAGCTCAAAATAGAGAACAATTGACGAAAAGAAGTGAAACAAGATATATATTTCACTCGATTAAGAATAATTTCATTGTGAAAACATCGCCTTTTATATAATTCTAAAACTAAATAGTACATGCTAAAATTTGTTAAATTTACAGTAATTCATGTATCACAGTTTAGTGTCAGAGGACACCTTAGATATTTTAATTGTAAAAGATGTAGCGAATATTAACAAATAAAGAGTAACATCAAAATTTAAGGTTCATTATTTATTACTAAGTCTCATTTGCAGGAAAGGTCACCATCATTCATGCTTCAATCCATTTGTTTATTTTGCATTCATCTGATAATATTTTTTTTTTAAAATTCATTGAACATCTGTATTGCGCTTCAGCCGAAAATTATAAGGACTTTCCCTCCTTCAGTCCAGAGAACTGTTAAACATTGTTATACAATGTCACATCAAATTGTTTTATATATCATCTACACGAAAAACAATTATGGCTTCTAAAATTATCCTTGTCCTTCGAAGCATTGCAGATGTTTTCACTTGAAAGCAAACAAAAATTGTGATAGGATATGGATCAGACGCTAATTGATACGTCGGGGTTTCCCTCAGCGTAAACAGATGACTGTTGATGGCCACAGACGTTAGTATCTTTAAGGTATACGGTCTTAGTAAAGAATAGTGATGTATATGCGGTTCGATTGCAATAACCTTAAGGGGAAATATTGTCTTTGGAAGAACGTGATTGAAATACAAGATAAGTAAATACTTTTCATTTTGTATCCTTTGGAAATATTTGTCTTAAGAAAATAATTCAATTTTATTTACGAGAATGTCTCGTGGAAACACAACATTATTGTTTTTTTAATAAGATTATAGAGAAACGTGTTTGGGAAATACAAATTCAAATGTATCGGGTAACAAAGCAGGGAACAGGAATGAAATCAACATTTATCACGGGAGTGTTATAAAGTATTGCTGGTTTCAATCTACATCCCTCACGGAATATGTATGGTACTTAACACACATTTCTAAGTTAGAAACGAAAAACTCTTTATTGAAATGTCTATACCAAATCTTAATGAAATGTCTATATCGGTTTTAATTTATGAAGTATATTGACATAAAAGATTAAAGATGAAGCGTGTGTTCATTTCAGAGTAATGACTTGACCATTCCATTAAAAAATTAAGAAGTCGAAGACTGCGTAAACCATCATTAAACTGATTGTTGAAATGGCGGAGATTACAGAGACTTTTTGACGGCAAGAAATAGCTCGGAATCAATTGCATTCTATCATTACAGAATAATTTTGTCAAACTCATTTGTATTCCTTGTTGACAATGAAACTCTTGTATGCGTCTTTCACGTGTGTTGTCATTTTGTGTCAAATACTCGTGTAAAACTGCAATTTAAACGAATTCATTTTTATCATAACAGCAAGATTTCTTACAGCTGACACTAGAAAATAGATCTGGATACTATTCTATACAAACTGTTAATTATTTAACAACTAATGGATAAAAATACCAAGAACTATTAGGATTATATGAACTTTCTCTCACAACTTTCTTTTTGACAAATTGTTTGTATTACTCATTCTGTAAAAAATGTTTGTAATAAAACTAGTCTTCTGAAACACTAGCAGGCAGACAATTATATCCATGTACATTTGTCTTGAAAAATTCAGCACTGTTTTAAGAGATTAAAGGCCACATTTATTTTATATAGTATATTGACATAAAAATTTTTTATTATCATATACATTAAAGATGAAGCGTGCGTTTATTTCAGAGTAATGACTTGACCATTCCTTTTAACAAATAAAATGACGAAGACTGTATAAATCATAAGCAAACATCTTGTTGAAATGACGGTGATTACACTTTCACTTACGACGTTTCTTAATTGACAAGTTGTTTGTATTACTTATTCTGTAAAAATGTTTGTAATAAGACTACTGACATTTTAGCAGGCACACAATTATATCCATGTACAGTTGTCTTGAATAATTCAGCCCTGTTTTAAGAGATTAAAAGCCACATTCATTTTATAAAGATATGGTATTGTCTCTTTATCACACCATGTCTTATGTAAACGAAACACATTTTTATGACCATATATGGTAGGAATTCAATTAAGTTTTAAAACATATTTCATCCACAAGTTTTGTTTAGAGTAAACAAAGCCTTTCTGTTATCATTCTTTTACGTCGGATCGGAACATCCAGAAATGTATTTCCTATATTTTGATATTACCAACTGGAATTCATTGTCTAAAATGAGAGAGTGATAAAAGTAAAGAAACTTAAGTTAAAATAAACCGGCTCAGTCGTAGCCATTAACAGTTTCAATTTTGCTTTTTTGTTTTGTGCGTTCTTCAAGGTATCCACTTTTCTGTTTCGATTTAATGGGCAATACGAGAAAAAACCTAAATAGTGCTACAAGCTGTATTTGGTTGTTTTGTCTGTCACTCACGATAAACAATTATGCAATCAGTACAATGATGCATGTTAATGAAACGGTAAAATCTGGAATAGGTTATCCTTCCGAAAATTCATTTTAAATAAAAATGCATCACGCTCCCTAGCATCGGCTTAGGCGGTATTCAATCTTCAACATTTAATGTGCTTGAAATAATGATCCTGCAGCACTCAAAAAGTATTTAACCATAATGACTGGTTTCTTGCTACATTGTTGTATGATTTAGCTTAGAATATCTTCTTTAATTGTTAAACAATGCCATGGTAGTTGACTTTGAAGCTCCTTTCACAACTGTGTATCAATTCGTTTTCTAAAATGTAATTAAGTCCAAGAAATCTAAAAAATGAAACTGAAACTTTGCACATTTCTAGAAATATTATGAAACATTAACACTTTGCAAGTTATTTCCTATATGATTTATTTGCAGTTGCCTTTTAGTCTGTTCATGACGGATAATGAAAAATACCTCACGCTCCCAAGCATCGGCTTAGGCGGTATTCAATCTTCAACATTTAATGTGCTTGAAATAATGATCCTGCAGCACTAGAAAAGTATAATAACTATACTGACTGGTTTCTTGCTACATTGTAGGTATTATCTGGTACCTGTCGTCACAAGATACAATTATTGTATAATTTAGCTTAGATTATCCTCTTAAATTGTTAAACAATGTCATGGTAGTTGACTTTGAAGCTCCTTCCGCAATTGTGTATCAATTCGTTTTTTTCTAAAATGTAATTAAGTCCAAGAAATTTAAAAAATGAAATCGCACTTAGCACATTTCCTGAAATATAATGAGACATAAACACTTTGCAGGAAATGAAGTAATTTCCTTTATACATGTTATTTATTTGCAATTGCCTTTTATAAATGGATGTAATAAAGATAAATACAAAAAAAATCAATTGTCTTAAGCTTGCAATAAAGGCATTTGATGATTTAATTTTCTGGATGGAAGAATTGTTATTAAGTTCTTGGCACACTCTTTAATTTGTTTACCATACAAAGCTGTTCATGGTATTGCACTTTCGTGTCACATTAGAAGGTTCAATGATTATCATATGAACACATTTGCGGGTATTTTCAAATTAAATATTTGACCATTATTATGTTTAAAGTTTGAATTCTGATTAATCCGATTACAACTAATTATCTGATATACATAACATATTTCAATCCAAAACAATAAACGGACTTGTAAGAAACACCTTAATACAACGAAATTAGGTTTTTAACTTTTATGTTTCACAAAAGCTTCGTCTGCATATTGTCAGCATTTCGCAAATCAACCATTTTTGGAGAAAAATGACCTTTTGATTTTTTTACATATATGTTTCTACAAATTTAAAATGCAAAATTATTCCAGACCTTCCAATGAGAAAACGATCGGAAAATTTATACTAAAGATTAAAAAAAATGCCTTTCAAGAAGCGATGTATTTTTCACACCGGTGTCCAAGTATATAAAGCACTGAATAATATGTCCCCTCAATATATCCGAGACCTACTTACCATATCAAATAATCAAAAGTATAATCTAAGATCAATATCTCATGGAAATTTAATTTCGTCTTACAAACCACGTACCAATTATTTTAATGACACATTCCAATTTAATACCATGGTTTTGGAATTCCATACCGCTTTTTTGTTTTTTATTATTATGTTTTCTAATAATGGGTGTCTGTCTTAGTTTTAAGTTTTTGACAGTGTTGATTTTGTAAGTTATTTTCACTTTTAAAATTGCAGATGAAAATGATGCACTGAGGAAAGTATTATGTTTAATGATAAAAAAATGAATTGTATGAATGTTAAGATATATATTCAAATTGTGATAACCATTTTACACAAATGTTTAGGCTCAAAAATTCAAACATTCTGCCAAAAAGTTGGTCAAGAATTTGTAGAGATGTAAAACAAAGATAGGTAAACAAAAATAAATCTAATTCAAAACTTTAGTTGTTTCTTAAATCAAAGAAAAATTGCAAAAGGAAAAGTATTTCTCTATGTATTACAAAAGTCCATTCTTTTGCCAAAAATATTCGTGATACACAGACAATATAGGGACTATTGATTGGCTGCTTTCCTATAAGTTAAATGAAGAGAGTTGGAGGAATGTAGTGAGAATTGAGAAGTAGTGTATTGTATTTCTCTGACATTGTAAAGTCCAGAAATAAGTATTCAAAGAATACTATTTCTCTATATTTTACATAATTATGTTAAAAAAACCCAACAACAACAACAACAACAACAACAACAACAACATCAACAAATATATATCTGTTAAATAACACACGCTGTAGCCTTCATCTTTCATTACAATTACCATCTTCTCACACAAACAGACTTTGAAAACATTATTTTAATGAAAGAAGACTGAGAAAAAATACTTCGGAAAAATAAACAACATTTGTGATATTTTCTACACATAATTATGATTTTTCTTGTCTTAAAACTGTCATTTTTATTCCACATCATCATAGAAATTGAACGAGATGTCGGAATTTTGGATCTAAGAAAGATTTTGTCAGACATAAAGAAAATTAGAAGAAACAACACGACACCTGTACAATTTATTACTTTATATTATCTTGTAAATTACATCCTGTCTCGAAGAGTAAAATCTTTTTATTTCCCAGACTTATTGTTGTTTATGCGTATGTCAGGTATTTTGAAGTTCTTTCAATGCGATCTTTTTTACAGGTTAGGTGATTTCAGTATTCCTAATTGAATACTGTTTAATCACCCTTAGGATAAGCTTTTATAATATGTCTTTTGACGTCATATCTGTGATATGCAGGCTTCATACAACATTTTTAATTTTGTTATTTTTGATGATCTTTAGAGATCCTTTTTCTTTGTTTCATAAACCCTGATTTCTTTTGAGAAATATATTTTGTTTAGCTCCGCCCATTTCTTTCTCGTTAAGGGCTCACGTATTCCATTATTTCTAGACCACACGCCGATTTCTACGGAATGGCACGATATATCACATTGAAGGTTACATATAAACCGCCGAATGAACATATCTGCCGATATTTCTTAATTCAAAATGTTACCATTTTTAAATTTTGAACGTCAAATTCTGCTTTAGTCGGTGCTACTGGGCGTTGTTAGAAGCTTGCAGATACCAGCACCGTTCATGAACAGGATACACAGGCTAGATCATACGTAGCCTGCAACATTTCCAATCTGCCGTTTTGTGCATAATTTAGAGAATTTTTTTTCCAATTTGCAATTATTGAAAAACACACACACAAAGAACTTAACTCAGAATCTCGAAAAGTTAATTGATAATATCGATTAGAGAAACAGTATTTAAACATAATACATAAGAGGAGGAATGTCCATGTCAAGCTTGCGTTTCTTTAAAAAAAGCAAAACAATAAAAACGGCAATATTTGCCATGCATAAAAATTATTCAGTCGTTTAATTATCCGCATGGCCATATAAAGAAAGGAAATCTTCTACTTAATAAATTTCTGAGAGTGAAATTTACTGTCGTAACTTATTTAATGAACCAGATTCATTTCAATTACCTTTGCTATTCTCTTCATCAATTTTGATAAAAGCTGAATGCATGATAAAGATTAGTAAAAAATAAAACATTCAAAAATAAATTAAAGTTTGATTTGACCTTAAGAAATGTATAAATAGTCCGGATTCGTGAACGTGAACTTTGCTTGTGTTATGTTTTGTACGATTGAGAGAACTAACAATTTTAAAAGTCGTTAAGAGAATAAATTTTAGATTGCTACTTTTTAGGGGCGGTTAAAGGAAATCTAAAAAAGTTTTTGCTTAGGATATATCAATATAAAGTAATATAAAAATTTTCACTAGGGTTTTTCGCAATAAAATTATTTTTTTTAAACCGTTAACCCTTTTAAAAAACCCCCCTGCGTTTGGGCTGTTAAAACCAATCTTTCAAAATTTTTTTTATTTTGTAAAAAGTAACTTGATTTTTCCTTGCCCCGTGATCCAGGTGAGTCTTTGAAAAAAAAGCTCGTCGTTTCAGGATGGAACTTCAGCAAAAAAAAATTTATTTATAGTAGTGCATTTTCTTAAAATTGTTATTGCTACGATGATTAAAAAAGTGAAAAAGAGGTCTGGTTCTTTTTAAAAAGTTTGACTTTTTTTAGGAATTGAAATCTTTGAAAGGGATTGTGATTTTGTAAATGGCGCATCATTAAAAAATTTTGAAACTGAGGGGGAAAACAAGAAAAAAAATCTCGAAATAAAAAAAAATTAATTTAATAAAAAAAAAAAGCCCATCTTGAATTTCTAAAAAATAAAAAAAAAAACAAGGAAGGCGGCTTTTAAGCTTAAAAAAAAGGGGGTAAAAAAATTTTTAATTTAGATTTTTCAAAAAAATATATAAACTTTGAAAGTTCAAAATTTTTCATTTTTTTTCAGGAAAAAACGCGGGGTCACTTAAAGGGAAATTTAACAAAATTTTTTCCCCAAAAGTTTCCTAATAAACTTTTATTTTGCTTTTTTTAAAGCCCCCATAGGAAACGCCATTTTAAATTGGGTTTTTCCCACTTTAACAATGCCCTTTAAACAAAGCACTTTAAACCCACGTTTACTTTTATTACTTTTTTGACTTATTTTCATAAAAAAAAAATTTTTCCCTAGACTTTAATTATCAAAGTTTTTACTAATGAAATTTTACAAGCTTAAACCTTTATGTTATGCTTGCAAAAATAAAAAAAATATCATTTAAATTTTCCTCCAAAAAATTTTTAACGATTATAATTACCACTTTTGCCTTATGAACATATTGATTAAAAACCAAAATAAGTATTTTAATATGAGTACTCTGTCCGGCTTCTAAATTTATGTACGAGTCTATTTTCTTGTATTGATAGTGAATTTAAATTGATAGTTTATTGAAGATATCTTTTCTTTTCTAGAATTATTTTCTTCTGTCTTAGGTCTTGGGAGGTTTAATTAAGCACGTGTGCGAAGCATGCATTCAACATTTATTTTTACGTGTTAGTGTGACTAGTAACACGCTATTAATTTTGAGCGTGAATATCAAGTTATTGTTCTGTCATTAAACAAAACCGTGGATATTTAACATATTTTAGGAATTTACGTGGAAAATACATTAATAGCGATTTAAAGATTTTTCTATATAATAAATCTCATTTCCATTGGTTTACGAATATTGCATTTTTCGAAAAAAATGAAAAAGAAATCTTATTTTGATGTTTTATGGCAAATTATGCGATTTAAACAACCCTAAGTATAAATTTCAAATAAGGCAAAGCTCAAATCGGTCAAATTAACTTGTAAAACTTCATGTTGCCCCATTATTTAATTTGTTTGTAACAGGACAAAAACTTGGCCTGACTTCCATTTTTCTGATGGGGATTATTACTACTTTATATATGTAACACTCTTTGGAAACGTTTATGGTGTAACACATTTCAGTTATGAATAAATAAATAAATTTAAATAAAGAGAAGAACCTGTGTACCCATCCTACTAAACAATACACATTACAAAATTTTAAAATATTTAACTAACCCTTTAAACCTTTTTATTTTTAAGAAAAATTAGGAAAATTACGTGTATGTGTTTTTTTTCTTTTTGTTTTGTTTTTATGTAAGGTTTTTAAATTTGAGCACTTTCCCCGAAACTAAATAGAAATTTTTGGGTGGGGTAAAAAACGTTTGTTTCATTTTTTTGGAAAGCTAGAGCGTTTTACAAAAAACCCCTTTTTAAAGGGCCCAATTTGGGGCAATGAAAAAGGGCATTTTAATTTTTTAAATCCCCTTTTTGGTTTTTCCCAAAACCTTTTTTTTCGGGTTCTTTCCCCCTTTTTTTATTGTAACAAAATAATTAGCTAATAAAAATACAAGAAATACTTTTAAAATTTTTAGTTTTATAATTAGAGGGGTTTATTTTTGCCCCAAAATATACCATTGCAATCCATACGGTTTTCAAATTAATTAATCAAAGGATCCCAAATTTCATCCAATTTACATTTATTAAAACCCGTCTATCAGTATTACGGGAAAAAAATATTCATTATGCATGACAAAGCCATACTATTTTAAACTTTCATTGATATAAGGGTCCATGTGTTAGCATTCTAGGATATGAACTGTTAAGACTTGACAGTTTTCTGTGAGTTTACTGTCTATATTTGCGATATCTAATGTAAAATGTTCGTAGAGGAGAACGAATAATGAAAAATAGGTTCACAGTTTATTATTTTAGTTTACAGGCATTTCAGAAACTGTGAAGTACAAGGATAGTTAAGGGGTCACGTTTCTTATTATTTAACATACGATAAAAAAAAACAACAACATGATTTCATTCTAGACATCTAGAAATGACCTCGTTTCAATGAAAAAAAAATTAAATATACAATTTTTATTTTCATGTTATTATTTTTACAAGAAGTAACTTTTCCATCGGTTACCATTAAACCAGATTTTAATAATAGCTCTATCTACATACACTGTCGAAAGCATTCACCCCTTGCCCCTTTTCATAATTAATTATAGGAAGGTAAAATATCCGTAAAGAACTTGCACTGCCGGTAGACGATTATTTTAGCTTTTACTAGCCTACATATCAAGTTGTTGTTCCGAACAAGGGGATCTTAAAAGAAGCTAACAGACAATGAATTATAAATTTAAAACCATTTTTGTTAGCCTTTAAAAAGTGAATGTCTATAAATGAAAGAAAAGAGGTTTCTTTTATTCTTTAATTAAAGAGAACGCTCACTTCACAAAACTTTACTCATATTAAATATTTGCAATATCTGTTATATTTGGACACATGATGTATAATAGGATATATATTATCTTCTAAAAATTACCACAACCCAGTAAAACTGTGTTAATCAAGTATTTTTATATGTCTAAAATTCATTTTTGTATTAATATACAAATTCGCCAGTACATTGCAAATTATTCCCGATACGTTGTTATTGATACTGAGTTTCTGAGTTCACTTCGGGTAGAAGTCAAATATTTTATAATTGACATGATTTGAAAAATTAGATTAAAGATAAACAGATTAATCTAAGTGTTGCAATATTTTTCATGTCCCCGAAAGCTTGTTGGCAACTGAAGGTGTGTGGTAGCTTGTATTTTATCTCTGTGTTTTGAGTTTTTCTTGTCCAGCGTTAAATACCGTTTACAAATGGAAATGAGTGTTTTGATGCACTTTTTTTATGATGAACAGACTAATTTGGCTTATTCTATTTCTCATTTTTTCATTGCTTTTGAAATCGGATAATTCGCCTTTCTAGAATTACTGTTTTAGAGACATTTATGTATAGTTGTATTTATTTTGAATATAGATATGACTTTAAAAATGAAAGATTAAAAAAACGGATGTCAGAAAAATAGACTGTTTACTTTTATTGCTTTTTAATATGATCCTTTAGAAAAATATATGCCTGTCGAAATAGCATTTTTACAGATGAAACGGAAGTAGTATTAGCATTACATGAGAAAGATATATTCAATTAATTATACTTATGCTCTTATGAAGAATGAACTTTTGCACTTAATAATCATATTGAGAAATTAGCTCACGTTATCCAATTAATGAGTAGGATTCAATCCAATTATAGTTCTCGTTAGTGAAGTTTAATTACTTTAACTGATAACCTTTACGTTATCTACAATAACAGCATTATACCTAACGCCTCCTCACTAAAAGTAGACAATACTGGCATTAAGTGTTAGATGTTCTCTGAGGTTTCCGACCGACAATGTACTCTAGGGATTTTCCCGTCTCAAATATTTACTCAAATTAAGCAATGTTTATAGAAATACATTATATGTATAACAAAAAGTTTGTAAATGTATGATAAAAAGAGATATAAATATAAGATGAGTACTACATTTTTACTAGCATCAAGATCAAAGACAAAACTTAATCAGCTTATTCATATGAATTGAATCAAGGTCATCTAATTACATCTTATTTCCTTGAATATGGCTTAGTAGTAACTAATGCTGATACTCCTGATTTAGAATATTCAAGGCGGCCACAAATATGCAGCTTGTCTTTCAGTTCAAGGTTTTGTCTTTGATCTTGATGCCAGGTTACATATTGACCCAAATCATTTTTGCTCACTCAGCTGGTTACCAGTCAATAAATGTGTAAGTCAAATCATCATTTGTCATGTTTTTAAAGTAAGAAATGGCCTGGCCCAAGATTAAATGGAAGAATATTTCATCCCACAGGTCACTGTTTGTTCTTACAAGACAAGTTTAATTCTAAAGGGTGCATTTGCAATCCAAATTATTTTGTTTCCAAGTTTTTCTGCTTTATAGTTTTTTTTTTGTAGTGGAAAAGATTTATTTCTAGATGAATTATCTATCACTTGCAGGTTAGCTTCTTTCATATTTTCTGTGAAGAAGTACCTGATGGAAAGTTTAAAATTGCTCAAATTTTTATATGAGTTTTTAAATTACATAAGTTTTCGGGATAAGAATGGTTTTAACGCATTTTATCTTTCATTAAATACATTGATATGCCATGAGGCATTATTAAGCCTAAGTAATACTCATTTTTTAATTCTCATTCCTGCTTTTTCATAGTCGTGTTTATGACTGTGATATAATAATAATATTTTTGTAGTTTGTTTTAAGATGAATTATCTACTGCTTATTATTTATATAATTTGCTTCCTAGTAAATTTATTCTGTTTCATGCCACCAACACAGGGGACCACAATGGAGATAAGAGTCTTTCTTTTTTTGTGTTATCCTATCCCTGGTGTTGGTGTGCATAATCATGGCTTAACTATTCTCATGTATATTAACTATTTGTTGTTTTGATTTTTCATGGATATATATTGTTTACCGAAATAAATCTATCTAATTTATAGACAGCAGATAAATAGTGCAATGTGTGTTTACAAACTATCTACAAGCCTTTCTTTCATAAAAGCGTGTCAATTGTAACCTCGGATTGAATTTATTTGAGGTGACAGAGTTAGTAATTATTAACCAATCATCATCATAAAAGAGAAAGAAAAGAAACAAAAGAAACTAGATGTTTTAAAAAAATTATTTCCAAATCCTTTTAGGCAGCTGTCATAAGAGAAATATAATTAGGACAGAATAGTTTGTGATAATTTTAATTGTGCGGAAACTAATAATTTAACTAGGCCATCATTGAACAATCCTCCAATTTCTTTTAAATATTTTGTGGTAAAGTAATAGGGATTTTGGTTCTGTAAGAAAATCTGGTTCTGTAGAAAAAAAGAAGACCATTAAGTATTGATTCTCTTAAATATGTTATTTGTACTGTTACAATTTCTGAATTTAATGACATTTCTTTGATTACGCTAAATGATCAGATGTCCCTAATTTTCTGATAGCAGTATTCGTGTAACCAATTAAATAAATGTTTAATTTCGGTTTCTCTCTGATAAGGGAAAGTTACTCTAACAAGTGTATTGTTCTATTACTTTACGTAAGTTTATGAACATTTCTCCCCTAAATTTAATTCACAAACAAAAATAAGTCAACAGACAGCACGCTCCACTTTTCTCATTACTTGATATAAGGATTAATGTAAAAAGTGAAAAGGAGCTTAATTTTGCCATGTGCCTAAGTAATTGAAAATGAACAAAAATTATTATATGAGAAATTAAAAAAAAAGAAACATTATAAGACGGATAGAAAAATAATTAGTAAGCAAAAAAGACTTTAAATAGTATCTGTCCTTTAAAAATGCATTCCAATTTTTAAAATTATCAAGAATACTGAGAATTAAGTTAATTGTTATCTATAATATATTGTTAAGATTTAAGAAATGAATTTTAACGAAAAGATTTACAAAATGTTAAAAATTCTTAATCAAAAAGGAATAACCGAGCTAAGTGGATAAAAACACAAAAACTGTTAACAAGGACAATTAAATCTAAGTAAAAAGTGACATAATTTTGCTAAAGATAATTTAAGGATTAATAGCCCCTGTAGTATGACATCACGTTTTAATAACAAAAATGAATACCAGGTATATAACAATATACAAAAAATATGAACAGTCATTTAACCCATTACTTCATGAGCATTTTGTGAAAACTGGCTGTTTTCATTGAAAAGTCTCCCGTTACAAGTTCAAATTGCTATAATACTATAAAAACTGCTTCAACACTAATCAAACTTGGCACAAATGTTGACTGGACCATTGCTCTTGTAACAACATGATCAGGCTTAAATTTTCTGTTACCATGGCAACGAGGGGACATCTCAAAATTGCCAAAAATCACTATTTTGCGTTGATTTTTTCCATCAAAATTGATTTCAAAGTGCTGCAACTTCTCAATGGATTGAGAAAGAGTCAAATGCTTTTCAACGTTGGTTACATGTTACCTTATGATCAATCTGGGGTCATTTACAGCCTCTCACAAGTCCAAAATTTTCTTGGCGGCACATCCCCTTCTGGCAACCCCCTGATGTATCTTTTGGTTGGGGGGCCGCGCCGAAAAAGAGGTCATTTTTTTAACAACATTTCTCAAACAAAAACAAGTGTTTGGGGCCTAAATAAGGCATTTTTCATCATTTGAGACAACAAAAAAAGGGGGGGGGGGTGAAAAAGGCGTTAAAAGGCGTGTATATGAAGTAATGGGTTAAGATATTAATTTAGTTTTCCATTTAATTTTTAAAGACAGTTTAGGTGAAGGATTTGATATGGGATTACCTAAGATTTATGCTTTTGTTAATTATATTAAGATAAAAGTAAACGATGTTTGAATTTACTAAAATCGTTATAACAAATTCATGCCACCGTGATGACAATTAAACTTTTGAAATACATTCTATTTTTACCATTAATTCATTTCTCTGTGATCATGTTATAAGACAATTATCAATGGACTGATTAATTAACTGTAGTGTGGTCAAAACAAATTATTGGCTCAAACAATTATTTAATTCCATATTTCCATAATCATTCAATAGTAACCTTGAACAATAACAGACAAGAAAGGCTTTATCATTCATTTCAATACATTACTGATCATTTTACTAATTCAAAAAAGCAATATTTAAACGTAACATCATAACATGAAATAATAATTTTGCAGGTGTATTATTAATTCAAAACAAATTTGATCGCAAAAATATAGAGTATATAAAAATAAATGTGATTTACTTGCTAAGGAGGAATTTTGTGATATTATGTGCTGCTATAGATGGAAGCTAATCTTTAAATTAAGAGGTCGTGAGTCGTTTGAGACATTACTTTTTAATTATTTTGTCTCAATGTAATTAATTTTCTTTTGCACTTGTTGTGATTTGTGAAATATACAACGTGTCATACTTATATGCCTGTGAGGCGTGAGACTATATAATTGTATCCATTAAAAATCACATATTATCTACCATGTATCGTGTTAAAAGGAATAAAGACCGTGAATTAATTATACTGTTAACAAAAGCTAATTGTAGACAGTTATACATTAACGATTTAAATTAATTGCATATACAGGTTATTACATTTCATACAAAGCACAGTTTTTACCCTTACTTTATTCAGATCAAACACAACACTTCTTTAAATTTAAGGAAACTATTCTTTCTCTAAAAAAACTAGTACAAGATCTTCTTTATCAAAAAGGTCTTATCAACCACCATACTTAAATTACATTGTGGCTTAACATATGAGCTCAAAATAGAGAAGAATTGACGAAAAGAAGTGAAACAAGGTATTCATTTTACTCGATTAAGAATAATTTCATTGTGAAAACATCGCCTTTTATATAATACTAAAACTAAATAGCACATGTTAAAATGTGTTAAATTTACAGTTATTCATGTATCACAGTTTAGTGTTAGAGGACACCTTAGATATTTTAATTGTGAAGTATATGGCCACGAAAGTTGTAGCGAATATTAACAAATAAAGAGTAACATCATAATTTCCGGTTCATCATTTATAACTAAGTCTCATCTGCAGGAAATGTCAACATCATACATGCTTCAATCCATTTGTTTATTTTGCATTCATCTGATAATAATCTTTTTAATTCATTGAACATCTTTATTGCGCTCCAGCTGAAAATTATAAGGACTTTCCCTTCCTCGGTCCAGAGAACTGTTATACATTGTTATACAATGTCACATAAAATGTTTTAATACATCATCTCCATGAAAAAAATTATGGCTTCTTCAATTATCCTTTTTTTTTTTTTTTTTTTTTTTTTTGAGGCCCCAACTGGGTAACCCCGTTTATTTACCCCGTAATTAGGTATGAGAGGGTCGGGGTCATCCCTCTGATACCTTACATGATATATACATAATATTTAAATCATCATCTATAATAATATTTTTTATATAATTATAATATACATTATATTCAAACATTCAATCAATTTTCATATAATAAGTATAACAATTATGTATGATAATGTATTATGCAACAGCTTCAAAACAAACAAAGAATATTGGTTTGGGGTAAATTGATTTAGTGTAGCCTATTAGTTTATTAAAGTTCTTACAATTTGCCATCCTTCATTTACATGTTTGGTCAAATTTGTATTTTTGTAAATATTCCACGCCAATTTAAGACTATTTCTAAAACCAGGTATTGTAGGTAACACGATTTTTCTCTTTGACAAATAAATATATCTTTTCAATTCTAAAAACAAAATATCATATTTAAAATCATTAACTTCAGAACCTAAAATAAATGAATTACAATTAAAATTATCATCCAAATTATCTATCTTGTCTTTCAGATATTGAAATAACAATTGAATTTTTGGACATTCCCAAAATAAATGCAACAGAGTTTCCTCTTGGCAATTGCAAAAAGTACACATTTTACTATTGACAATTTTCATTTTGAATAAAAGTGAGTTTGTTGCTAAAGTTCTATGAATTATTCTTGTCTGAAACCACTGAATATAGGAATCTTTGGTACATTTAAATACATAACTATATATTAAATTCCAATTTATATCAAAATTTGTAAAAAATGAGTTCCATTTTTCTTGACATGTTGGTACATCTTGATTTTTAACTAGAATATCATAAACATATTTTTTTTGATATTTTGTGTAATTAAAATAGGTTTTATATAACAACTCATAATAGGGTATTGAACATTAATAAAATCTTTACAAATAGAAATGTTAAGCTTTTGTGTATATAATAATATTGCTTTTTTCAAACTATGATATTGTAAAAAATTTACTTGTTTTTGTGTCACCTGCTCTAAGTAAGTTAAATCTACAAAATCGCCTTGGGGATTAATAATATCATTAACAAATCTGATTCCTTTTTCATAAAAAATTTTGATATAAAAGTATCTATTTCCTGCTAACAAGTTATGATCAGAGCTCCAGATAATTTTTTTGGCCAAGGGGTTTTTACCCCTCAAAATTTAGAGTGAGGGGTAAAATGCAAATTCTGAAAAACTTAAGGGGTAAAATCTGTCAAAAAAGCATTTTGCATTTTTTATAAACAAATTAAACTTATTGTTTTTGTTTGTTTGTTTTTTTTTCTTTTTATAGGAAAACCTTAACAAATTAAATACTGATTCAATGTGAAACAATACAAAACATGCCATGTAAAGTCAGTCTTCCAGAGTATACTGGAACTCAAGTTTAGGATACACAGCAAAATTATTAGGGCTTCTATTTTCAAAATTTGGAAGTCAAAGACTTCAAAATCTCTGACATTGGAAGTCACATTATATAGGTAAAGAAGGAAAAGTATTGATTTTCTTAAGTCAAAGGCCAAAATGAAGGAGTAAATGACTCCAAAAGTAAACTTCCACTAGTGGAAGCCTTGAAATTATTTTACTTACTAGGAGTCAATGTTTCTCTTTCTTTATTTCTGTTGGCATATACCTTATCATGTACTCCAGTTTGAACAATTACAGTTGAAATTAGAATAAAATAAAAATGAACAAGATTTTTTTTTATCTTTCCTCAAAAAAATGTATTGGTCTGAGAGAAAATTGTCCGTAACTGTAGACTGAGTACGAAAATATTGAGTACAAAACTGCAGGTGAAAAACATGTTATTTTGTTCAAACAACAAAAGTGAAAGAAATTAAATATATTTTTGTTTATATTGAGGCATAAACATGTCAATAGATGCCTTAATAAACTTAATACTGTGTTAACTCCTACGATGATTATCTGGCACAAATTTAATAATTTCACAGGTTGACCTACGGAGTTACCTCCCTTCTGTATTTCCTGCCACTTTCGTTTTTAACATGCTTTGTTGACAACAGAATTTTTAGTTTTCATTGAAATAAATTGAAATATATTGTATTTTTATGATCAAAACATCTTCTTTTTACATATAAAATGTTTACACTTTTATTCTTTCACGCATAAATTTTGACATACGAGCGTATTTTTATTTTGTTGTGCGTAACTTTGACGCACGAATTTTGAAAGTGATGCGTATTTTAGATTTTCTATGCGTATTTTACGCTTATACGCACGCTATCTGGAGCTCTGTATAATGATTGTAAAACAATGGCATTTGTAACACTTGTTCTAAACTGTCTATACAAAGTTTATCTGTAAAAATCATATAAGCTTTTAAAACATCTATCCAAAAAGCATTTTTAATTTTATCAATTGTCAATTTACAAAACAATTTACCTGTGCTAAACACTTTATCAATATTGAATAAAGCCAAATCACTAGCTTATAACATTTACTGTTACTATTACTAAACATCTATCTTTTAAACCATTTTATCTTTACAGAATGTATATAAACTATCAAATATCAATCATATTTAGACCACCTTCCTGATATGTTTTAATATAACTACTGATTGCTTTATCTTTGCTTTACCTTCCCATATAAATTTATAAAATAAGTCATTGAGTGTTTTCAAAAATGCTGAATTAGGTGTTGGTAAACTTGTAAAGCAATGAGTGAGATAAAGGAAGGAGTAATGACTTAACAACAGTAATTTTTCCTATAGGTGTTAACATTTCTTTTTTCCAGTATCCTATACTATTTTCAACTTTTTGAAGTTTTTCATTAAAATTTAACTCTATCATTTTTTCTAAATCAACATCAAATATCAAACCTAACAATTTAAACTGTGTATCACCCCATGTCAGTTTCCATTTTGTCTTAATAGATCTTGTACTGTATTTTAAGAGAGCCTATCCAAATAACTTTAGTTTTATCAAAATTTACTTTCAATCCTGAAATTTCTGAAAACGTGTTTAATAACTTTAAAACAGTATTAAGGGAATTTTCTGATCCATCTAGCAAAAGTGAAGTATCATCAGCAAATTGTGTAATTTTATATTCTTCACCATCTATATTTATACCTTTAACATCTTTACATTGTCTTATTTTTATTGCTTAAATCTCTGCACATAAAATGAAGATATAAGGTGAAATAGGATCGCCTTGTCTACAACCTCGTTTAACTTTGAAAAACTTTGATAAATATCCATTTAAAATAACACAAGTTTCAGTATTATATAAAAATAAAGATATCCATTTTTTAAACATAGGACCAAATTGAAAAAGTTCTAGACATTTCTCTATAAATGTAAATGATAACGTATCAAATGCTTTTTCAAAATCTATCATCATTACTAAACCTGGTATATCATTATCCTCAGTATATTTCATAATATCATACAATAATCGAGTGTTCTCACCAATATATCTATTTTTAACAAATCCTGTCTGATCCGATGAAACTAAAATATCTAAAACAAGTTTAAGTCTATTTGCTATGGAACCTGAAGCTAATTTATAAACTACATTTAATAAAGTTATTGGTCTCCAATTTTTTAAAAATTGTTTTGGTTTTTTTTCTTTTGG
Source organism: Ruditapes philippinarum (assembly GCF_026571515.1). Classification (NCBI taxonomy): domain Eukaryota; kingdom Metazoa; phylum Mollusca; class Bivalvia; order Venerida; family Veneridae; genus Ruditapes; species Ruditapes philippinarum. The sequence continues at coordinate 184,134 of NW_026853605.1, read as the reverse complement.
AATGCATGTTATTGTTCCTAGCTTTTGATTTCTAGAAAAAGAATTAACAGTATAAGCAAAGTTTATAGCTTTTACAACAAAATGTCCAATTCTATTCCAAAATATTTTAAAAAAATTTGCTGTAAATCCGTCACAACCTGGGCTTTTATCATTTTTCATGTTTTTTAATGTAAAAGAAACTTCATCATATGAAAGTAGACCTTCAAGATTCAATGCTTCATTTTGAGACAACTTGGTAACATTACAATTTTCTAATTCCATATCAATCTTAGATTCTTCAGTTATATCAACATTTTTATATAAATTTTCATAATAACTACATGTCTTTGTAAGAATATCTTTTTGATCATATATAAAGGATCCATCATCAACTTCTAGAAAAGGAATAATTTTATCTGAACAATGTGTTTTTTCTTAGTTTAAAAAATAACTAGTAGGCTTTTCTCCAGATTCAATCCATTGTGACCTTGACCTTATCATAGCACCTCTTATTTTTCTATTTCTTAATTCAGTCAATTCATTCTGTAAGTGTAAAAGTTTGTCTTTATTTTCAATTGTCAGGTTTTGCTCTATAAGATTAATTTCTTCAATTAACTTTTTTTCATAAGTATTTCTTTCTTTGACCTTATAAGAGCTGTAAGATATAGTTTTACCTCTTATTTCCATCAAAAGAGTTTCTAAAAAAAGTTCATCATTTATAACAAAATTTACATCTTTGTTTTTTAAATCTAAAACATAGTCTATATTGTATACTGGTTAACAATATTGTAATTTTACTTCATCTATTTTTTTATTTATAATATCAAGGAATTCAATGTCATATAACAGAGCATTATTAAATTTCCATAAACCTTTTCCATGACTTACAGAACTAAAAACAAAAATCTAAATATATTATTGAATGGTCAGATTTATAACTAATGTCAATATCACATTTTCGTACATACTGATATAAACTATTTGATATAAGAAAAAAATCTAGTCTACCTTGTGTATAGGGTTGGTTCGTCTCCATGTATATTTTTTCATATTACCATGCAGTTCTCTAAAGGGATCAATGAGGTCTTTTTCTTCAATAATACTTATTAAAAAATTTCTTGCCTTTACATTATTGTTTTTTGATTTATAGTTATAATAATCTAAGTCAGGATTTTTGAACAAAGTTGTAATCTCCACAAATAATTAGAGAGTCATTATCATCAAAAGAATCTAAAGTATCAAAAATGTTTTTAAAGAAACTAGGACTGTCTATGTTTGGCGCATAAATATTAACTAATGTGAAATTTATAGAATCAAGCATTATTTGTAAAATTATGAAATTTCCTGAATCATCAGTTTTAACAGAATTAATTTTTATATCTAAACCTTTTCTGAATAAAATAGCCACACCTTTGGCATTAGACCTACCATGGCTGTAAAAACATAAACCATTCCATTCAGAATAAATTTTCTTTTCAATTTCTTTTATAAAATGTGTTTCCTGTAGGCAGAGAATATCAGCTTTTTTGACTGAAATAAATCTAAAACATCTTTTCTCTTGATACTATCGTGTAAACCTCGACAATTGTAAGAGAAAATATTTAAGACTACTCATAACTAATATTTACAATAATACATTCAACACTATATCTACAATATACATAGCTACACTTAAGTAAAGTAAATACAATATGTACATGGACCCAGAGAAACACTTCTAGATAACATATTGACCTCAAAAATATAAAAAAATGTGCTTGTATATAAAGAAAGAAATACATTTTGCCAATAAACAAGTAAAATTTACTTATGGAAGAAAATTTTTTTTGTAGAAGATGCATAATATGTTTATGTTTCATCTAATTATATCAAAAATTGAAACATTCTTTTTCATTGTTATTTCTAAATGAATAACACATTCAATGAATGAAAATTATAAATTAGAGGATATCAAAGATTTTCTCATAAACGTGTGATTCATTCTCTTAGAGATGTATAAAACAAACAATTTTCACTTGTTGTGGTATTCACAAGTAAACAAATGAAAAACAGAAACAAATATTTTATTCATAAACAATTTAACAAACTGAATTTTCTGTAAATTATATAGAACAGAAAATATGTTTTATTTAGACTTTGTTATGCAAATAGATAAATAAAACACTCATAACATCATGTGATCATGGTAACATAAAGTGTAATATGAAACTTAGAGTAAATATTAGACAAAAAAATAATGTTATAAGTAGTTAATAGGTGAATATTTCTCTATCATAGCAGTAATAGAATTACTACTGGCAACCTCACAGGATATTGTATACCATATTTTACCCAGTGAGTCTAACCATCCCACTGAAAGTAAAACTCCTTCCCGATAAAGGCGAAGGATAGATGTTAACCAGCAGCAAAACTAAATACTTACTGGACAGGTTTTTTTGTAGATAGAGAAATTGGAATTCTTTACAGTATGATGACATTAAAAGTGATACATGAATACACACAAATATCATATGATAATGAATCAAATAAAATTTCTATTTAGAAAAGATGAAAATAAAAGTAAGTGTTTATTTCATCCATATTTCACTCACAAGTTTTATAAATATATAATTACCAGTTCAAAATAACAAGTACTTTATTTAAGATATAGACCATTTATTTAATAAATATACCTATTGCCAGATCAAAATAACAATTATTGTATTTAAAAAATAGAATTTTTTTTTTTACGTATAACGTATATTATACAAGAATTTATAAATTGTCAAGGTCTTCAATCCACAAATCTATTTTAAGCATTACTTGGCAAATAGGATTTATCATTTATAGCATGAAATGGCCTTATATGATAATACAATTTTCCAATATTCTATAAAATAACTAAATAATTTACATGTATATAGGTATATAGCATGTTATTAAGAATTAAGAAAAAAAAAAAAAAAAAAAAAAAAGAAAAATAAAAAAAAAAAAAAAAGAATTAACTATCATCTGCTTAGAAAATCACTTAGTTAAGAAATAAATATATTAAAAGCTACTTAAATGTAGCCATTTTTGCTTATATCAACATAAGAATTTATTGAAAAATAATCTAGAAATATGTACTTTTTAACTTTTTAATTAATTGTCTTTAATTGCTGGACACATTAATTTTTTGAAAACAACTGAAAAAAAAGAAATCATTATATTTTAGTCTATAATTACATATATATTTCATCTGTTCTCTTCATCCTGTCTATGATACATTTATCTTGTAGATGTTGTCTTTACATGGGTCTTCTTTTCTCTAAAAGTTTTTATCACTTCAATTATCCTTGTCCTTCGAAGCATTGCAGATGTTTTCACATGAAAGCAAACAAAACTTGTGATAGGATATGGATCAAGACGCTATACATCGGGGTTTCCCTCAGCGTAAACAGATGACTGTTGATGGCAACATACATTAGTATCTTTAAGGTATACGGTCTTAGTAAAGAATAGTGATGTATATGCGGTTCGATTGGAATACCCTTGGGGTGAAAAAAATTTCTTTGGAAGAACGTGATTGAAATACAAGATAAGTGAATACTTTAAATTTCATTTTGTATCCTTTGGAAAAATTTGTCTTTAGAAAATAATTTTATTTTATTTACGAGTATGTCTCCTGCAAACACAACATGATTGTTATTTAATAAGATTATAGAGAAACGTGTTTGGGAAAAACAAATTAAAATGTATCGGGTAACAAACCAGTGAACAGGAATGAAATCAACATTTATCACGGGAGTGTTATAAAGTATCGCTGGTTTCAATATACATCCCTCACGGAATATCTATGGTACTTAACACACATTTCTAAGTTGGAAACGAAAAACTCTTTATTATGATTTAATCAGCAATACGAGAAGAAACCTAGATAGTGCTACAAGCTGTATTTGGTGGTTTTGTCTGTCACTCATATTAAACAATTATGCAATCAGTACAATGATGCATGTTAATGAAACGGTAAAATCTGGGAAAGGTTATCCTTCCGAAAATTCATTTTAAATGAAAATGCCTCACGCTCCCTAGCATCGGCTTAGGCGGTATTCAATCTTCATTATTTAATGCGCTTGAAATAATGATCCTGCAGCAGCAGCACTCGAACAGTATATAACCGTACTGACTGGTTCCTTGCTACCTTGTAGGTATTATCTGGTACCTGTCATCACATTATACAATTATTGTATGATTAAGCTTAGATTATCCTCTTAAATTGTGAAACAATGTCATGGTTGTTGACTTTAAAGCTCCATCTGCAATTGTGTATCAATTCGTTTTCTAAAATGTCCAAGAAATTTAAAAATGAAATCGGACTTTGCACGTTTCCTGAAATATAATGAGACATAAACACTTTTCAGGAAATGAAGTAATTTCCTATATTCATGTAACTTATTTGCCATTGCATTTTTAAAATAGATGTAATAAAGATAAATGCAAAATAATCAATTGTCTTAAGCTTGCAATAAAGGCATTTGATGATTGAATTTTCTGGATGGAAGAATTGTTATTAAGTTCTTGGCACACTCTTTAACTTGTTTACCATACAAAGCTTTTCATGGTATTGCACTATCGTGTCACATTAGAAAATTTAATGATTATCATATGAACACATTTGCGGGTATTTTCAAATTAAATATTTGACTATTATTATGTTAAAAGTTTGAATTCTGATTAATCCGACAACAGGGAATGGGACGGTAGTTTGCAATTATCACCTCAATCCATGAACAGACTCATCAAATCAACCATTTGGGGATTCATTTTTGCTTCTATATATAGTAGATAAACCAAGTAAAAATATCTTTATAACAAATCGGAAAATACCAGAAATGTTTTATGTATCTATTGTGATCCATATTTTACATTATTAAATGTTTGTGATATTCATCTCAATCTATATATTTTCCATATTTTTCTAAAAGATAGACCTGTATCAAAAATGTGCCACTTCTGTAGCATTGACTCCATTTGATTGTATTTATATATTTATTTGAATTTATGAATATCGGATTTAATCAAGAAATAATGAAATAAACACCATTCGAGCCTCACTGATAATTTAAAAAAACAACAACTAATTATCTGATACATAACATATTTCAATCCAAAACAATAAACGGACTTGTAAGAAACACCTTAATATAACGAAATTAGGTTTTTAACTTTTGTGTTTCACAGAGGCTTCGTCTGCATAGTGTCAGCATTTCGCAAATCAACCATTTTTGGAGAAAAATGACCTTTTGATTTTTTTACATATATGTTTCTACAAATTCAAAATGCAAAATTATTCCAGACCTTCCAATGAGAAAACGATCGGAAAATTTTATGCTAAAGATTAAAGATATTGCCTTTCAAGAAACGATGCATTTTTCACACCGGTGTCCAAGTATATAAAGCACTGAATAATATGTCCCCTCAATATATCCGAGACCTACTTACCATATCAAATAATCAAAAGTATAATCTAAGATCAATATCTCATGGAAATTTAATTTCGTCTTACAAACCACGTACCAATTAGTTTAATGACATCTTCCAATTTAAAGCCATGGTTATTTCGAATTGCAGATTAAAATGATGCACTGAAGAAAGTATTATGTTTAATGATAAAAAATGAATTGTATGAATGTTAAGATATATATTCAAATTGTGATAACCATTTAACACAAATGTTTAGGCTCAAAAATTTAAACATTCTGCAAAAAGGTGGTCAAGAATTTGTAGAGATGTAAAACAAAGATAAGTAAACAAAAATCAATCTACTTTAAAACTTAAGTTGTTTCTAAAATCAAAGAAAAATTGTAAAAGGAAAAGTATGTCTCTATGTATTACAAAAGTCCATTCTTTTGCCAAAGATATTCGGAAAACACAGATAATATACGGACTTTTGATTGGATGCTTTTCTATAAGTTAACTGAAAAGAGTTGGAGGAATGTTGTGAGAATTGAGAAGTGTATTGTATTTTTCTTGTTTTTTTATTGATTTGTTGTTGTTGCTGTTCTTTTAAAGGGACATACTTTCGCTACAAATGTTTGAATCATAAAACTCCGGAAGCGCCATGGCTCCTGATGACAAAACTTCCGTATAAATCACGTCAAAATCGCTTAACAATGAAGTAGGAGTTGAAAACATGAATAAAAAATCCAAAACACACACAAACACACACAGACACATACACACGCACGCATGCATACACACATTCACACAAAGGATCAAAACACCCCAGCACCAGGGCACATAAAAAAACAAAGCTCCTGTGAAAGTTTGATTAAAATCCTTTGTGAGATGCGCAAAGAAGTGTTTTTCTCTGACATTGTAAAGTTCAAAAATAAGTGTTCAAAGAATACTATTTCTCTATATTTTACATAATTATGTAAAAAAAACCAACAACAACAACAACAACAACAACATCAACAAATATATATCTTTTAAATAACACACTCTGTAGCCTTCACCTTTCAACAAATTACCATCTTTATTTTAATGAAAGAAGACTGAGAAAAAATACTTCGGAAAAATAAACAACATTTGTGATATTTTCCACACATGATTATGTTTTTTCTTGTCTTAAAACTGTCATCTTTATTCCACATCATCATAGAAATTGAACGAGATGTCGAAATTTTGGATCTAAGAAAGATTTTGTCAGACATAAAGAAAATTAGAAGAAACAACACGACACTTGTACGATTTATTACTTCATAAAAATTATTATCTTCTAAGTTACATTCTGTCTCGGAGAGTAAATTTTTTTTTTATTTCGCAGACTTATTGCTAATTATTGTGTATGCATATGTCGAGTTTTTTTAAGGTCTTTCAATGCAATTATTTTTAGGTTTGGTGATTTCAGTATTCATAATTAATCGCCTTTAGGTGAGCTTTTATAATATGTCTTTTGACGTCATATATGTGATATGCAGGCTTCATACAACACGTGTAATCTTTTTTTTTTTGGATGATCTTTAGAGATCCTTTTTCTTTGTTTCATAACCCCTGATTTCTTTTCACGTTATGTCACACTGAAGGTTACATATAAACTACCGAATGAACATATCTGCGGAAGTTTCTTAATTCAAAATGTTACCATTTTTAAATTTTGAACGTAAAATGCTGCTTCAGTTGGTTCTACTGGGCATTGACAGAAGCTTGCAGATACCAGCACCATTCATGAACAGGATACACAGAGCCTGCAACATTTCCAATCTGCCGTTTTGTGCATAATTAAGATAATTTCTTTTCCAATTTGCAATTATTAAAAATCACACGCAAAGAACAAAACTCAGAATCTCGATAAGTTAATTGATGATATCGATTACATAAGAGAAACAGTTTTTTAAACATGATACATTAGAGGGGGAATGTCCATGTCAAGCTCGCCTTTCTTTAAAATAAAGCAAAACAATAAAAACGGCAATATTTGCCATGCACGAACATTATTCAGTCGTTTAATTATCCGAATGGCTGTATAAAGAAGGAAATCTTCTACTTAATACATTTCTGAGAGTAAAATTTACTGTCGTAACTTATTAATGAACCCGATTCATTTCAATTACCTTTGCTTGGAAATAATTATAAACTGATAAAAAAAAAAAATTCTATTTATTCTATTGTCTTCATCAATTTTGATAAAAGCTGTATGCATAATAAAGATGAGTAAAAAAAAATAAAAAATAAATAAAAGTTTGATTTCAGATTAAGAAATGTATAAATAGTCCGGATTCGTGAATGTGAACTTTGCTCGTGTTATGTTTTGTACGATTAAGAGAACTAACAAATTTAATAGTCGTTAAGAGGATGGATAAATTTTAGATGGGTATAAAGTGCAATCCGAAAAAGAATTTTGCATAGGTATACATATCAATATAATAATAATAATCACAACTATTTAACTAGTGGTTTCGACAATTATAAATTATTTTTGTGAAACCGATATTAACTCTGCTTGTAATGAACCACCCTGCGATTTGGGTGCTGTTTAACAACACACGAATAGATTTTATAATTTTTGTTATTACATTTTGTACAAAAGTAACTTGTATTTTCTCCTTGACCCAGTGTATCCAGGCGACGTCTTTGAATATAAAGGCTGGTCGTTTCAGGATGGAAACTGTCAGCAAATAAACAATTCAATGATTACTAGAGGTCGCAGTTTCTTAAATTGTCTATTGCTGATCACTGTGATGTTACATTCATAAAGTCGGCGCTTGTTCTCACAGTTTTCCGTAGTTCTGTTGTGCTTTCAAAAGAATAATTCAAGGAATTTTATCAACTGATACCTTCAATTTATCGCAGGTAGATCCCTCAGATTGTAAAGGACATTTTTGCTTAAATATCTTTATTTCAAACTTTTGCTCTCACTGCTGTTATTTATATATGACTGTCTTTCATATTTGGTAGATAGGTACGTTTTCGTTGTCTTGAGAGTTGTTTGGGTTTCCTGGACTGAAGGCCACTTGTGCTAAAATAAACAAAACAGTTATACTCACGCAGCCTTTATTTATAGATAAATGTTTTTCAAATATGGTAGGTAAAAATCTTGGGTTTTCCTGTTATTTTGTATTTATCACAAAGTTAATGCAACCAAGGTCATATATGCTTCAAAAACAAATTTTCTTTGCTTTTTTGCCTACAAAGCTTTTATATATTGACTGCAAGGCATTGCAATAAAGTGTCAAATTTGCGTTTGACAATTCATATCCTTTGATCAACTTTTAAAATTAAATTTAGTTCTGTCCATTATTTTCTCGTTTAATGCAAACTAACGACAAAGGAAATAAATAGTTTGCTGCAGAAACAATTTGCTGAATTATCAAACTTTGCAAAATTAGATGTTACTTAAATGTTTATGTACTGAAGTGCAATCCTTTCGCAAGAAAAATTGTAAAATGTTTGGACTGTTCTTTTAAGGCAACTAAAATCTGAATAGATTGTAAACATGCTTAATGGCGACATCATTAGAAAAATTGTAACAATGAACGAAGAACAAGGAAAGTTCCCGTAAATAATCTCAGAAAATTAATAGTTTTATCAGATTTAATAAAGACTAAAAAAACCTTATCTATGAATAATTTCCATTCAAGCTTTAAAACATGTTGATAAAGCGATTTTTACGATTTAAGATGTTCAAAGAAAATGATATAGTGTTAGATATATAGAAAGTTCATTAGTTCTCATAACGTTTCAGGTAATGAAACGCATGTCACTTAAATGAATTCATGAATAAAATATATTCCCAGGGTTACCTAAAGAACAATTTATGTGCATTTTGAAGACACAATACGGACACGCAGCGGATATTTCTTAATCCTTATTTTGTATTTTATTGGTATACACTTAAAAAATGTCTTAAACCAAGCACATTAATTACGATTACTTTTATTACATTTTAGACTTATTTGTCCTCACGAAATTCATAGACATTTATTTTACGGATTTTCACACTATTTACTAAATGAAAGTTTACAATCTTGCACGTTTAAGTGTCTGGTTTGTAAAACATATAAATCATTCACGCTCTTTTTCTCCCGAAATTTTAACGATGTATATTTACTTATATTTACAATTTGCCTTATGGAACATATTTTTTAACAAAAAAGTATTTTTATGAAAAAAGTATTTTGTCCGGCTTCTTAAATTATGCAAGAGTCTATTTCTTTGCATTGAAGTGAACTTAAAACTGATTGACGTAATATATATAGATCCTCTAAATCTAATTTGGTTCTGTCTAGTACTTTAGAGTATTAATTAAGCACGTGTTACGAAGCATGCATTCAACATTTATGCTTTATGTGTTAATGATGACGTACAACTCTCTTATTTTGAGTAGGATTTTGCAAGAAGGCGTAAATATCAAGTTTATATTACTGTCATTAACAAAACATGAACTATCTTACATATTTTAGCAAATTACATAGACAAGTACAGAACAGCAACGTAAGAATTCTCTGTGTATATAATCGAATCTAATTTCATTAGTACGAATATGCGATTCTGGAAAAAAAATGTACTTTAATGTTTTATGCACGAATGTTTGTGACATTGCTTGTTACATGTAAATATGATTATTAGTAAATTCGACTAAAATTGATAAATGATTTATTAAAAAATCCAATTCAATGCTTCACAATATATAAATGGCTATGAGCATAAAACAAAACTTTCATATTTTTAAAATAAACACATTAAAATATGAATGCAAAGATCAACAATGAATAGCTCGGTTCGCAATAACCTCCAGCCAAACAGAAACTAGGCATAGGTGGGAAGGGCACATGAGTGGTAAAGTTGACACTGAAACGAAGGCACGTACGAACAATAAGTGATACTTTCAAAATTAGAGGAGTATTTAAGGAAAGAGAATAAAAAGTGTCCGCCCTCGTGCCTTAAACGTCTTCGTTTTCACCTATAATGTTACTCATTTTCTACAAATAAAAAATTTTCAACAACTAATCATGGTAAGAAATATAAAAATCCATATATAAATAAGCCAAAACAAAATATTTCATCGACTTTATTTTTCAAAATTTCTGTTACATATTTTGCGGCAAATGCTATATCATGATATAATAAGAAAGGCATTGATGCAAAGCATCATGAGGCGTCCAAACAAGAAATGCAGGAAGTGACGATGAACTAGTAGACATCTGGACCGGTTGTTCAAAACATTGGTAAAATTGACCAATGGATAGCTTATCCACTGGTTAAATCCTTAACCAGCAGCTAGCTATCCAGTGGATAAAATTTCATTGTTCGACAGTTGGATAGTACCCTGACTACCTCATTAGTGGATTGTTTATTTATTCACTGGTTAAGAACCACAATGCAAAAGGGCCGGTGGGTGATCCTGAAAACAAAATGGCCGATTTATCGATGAATAATAAATTTATTAGAATCAGGAAGCTCCCAAAGAAAAGTATATCAAAGACCTTAAAGAATCGATAGATATATTTTTTTCCGATAGACACACATAAGAAAAAAAATCAAAAACAATTTTTTTAAATTTTGAATTGAAATTACTTCCATTAGATGGGTAATCACGGGGGAGGAAGTGTTACACGAAGGATGGAGTTCTTATGATAACTTGTTTGGAGTTCTTATGATAACTGTCACGGAGTTCCTGGAAAACGTTACGGATTTCTGTGGAAAACTTTTCTATATACTTTGAGAACTCACGTAAAAAATGATCATTTTCACCATTATATGGCGAGTTTGAGGTGCTAAATTAAACTTTGATAATTAAGCTTGCGCCCTACGTATTATATTATGTTTCAGAAAAACCTTTTAGTCCATTTTTCATCGCCTTTTTAAAAAAATCTGGTAGTTTTGAATAAAATTTCCAAATTACTTGCTCATTCGTACATATTGACCTTTTCATTTGTGATCTCCTTCGTTGCTATACTTAATTACCTAATGATAATGGAAAGTTGTAAACATAAAGCCCAGGCTAATAAATTTATACCCGATTTTTCAAATGTCACGGAGTTCTTGTGATAACCCAAAATATGTCCTGGAGTTCTTATGATAACTTTTGTTACTACCAGCGTGTTTCTTGTGCTTAATTACGGTACGTTTACGCGTATTTTATTATTTAATAAGTGTTTAAATTATCATGAAACTTTATACTCTCAGCCTAACACAAAAATAGGTAATATAATGTTGGTTTTGAGCGTGTTTTAGTTAAAAAAGATGTTTTTCTAATAAAATTTGTGCGAAATTCATATTTACATTATAAAACCGAACGAATGCACTAAATGTTTCTGTGTACGAGTATATAAAGTTTTATGTCATAAGTTTCCTTTGAAATGTTAACGCTGAATTTACAGCAACTACAGAGAAATATATAAGTCGCACATAATAGACATGCATATCGTTATTATGATGACAAAGTAAAGTTAATTTGCGGGTACATGTATATAGCTTGGTGTGCACGTAAATTTTAGGTAACTGTTTTTCAGGATTCGGCTGTCAGAAAACCCAAAATCTTTTAAGAAAAGATTGAACATGAAACAGTCTACAAAGGATAAAACATGTGAATTATGGGCTATCTTCAGGAAACCTGAACCAGCGGTCACCTGTATTCAGCAGAAAACATGGCTTAACCCTCCAGGCAAAAAATGTTAAAAAAATTTAACTTTTTTTCTTAGTTACGCATGTTTTTTAAGCAATCGCCTTTCTTAAGCAGGACAATATATAGTTGGGCTGTCCTCAAGAAGCGGCTAAGTAATTTGTATCAATTTATACCATAAACAACAAGTAAATATCTGGGATACCCTTCACACCCATCATGCACCCGAAATGTATGATCTTTTTAACATAAAAAATCAACCGATTACTATCGATCTCTTTCAACATATTTGCACGTGCTCTACGGGTTGGAGCGAAAGAAGTTCGACAATATATTTTTGTTGTCAATTACAGAAAAAGTTTCCACAACTAGGATTATTTAGGGGGAAGGACCCGCAACTTTGATAAGAAAAATGTATGCAATAATTTTCCGCAATATTGAGATTTCTGTACGCCAAGTGATGCTTCATTTGATATAATAGAGAAAGAAACGGCATGAACCTTATGGTGACTCACATATATTATTAAAGACTTACTTTCTCACCGCTGTGGGTTTGAATCCCGACAGGGACTTTGGATTCTTTCATGTGAGGACGCTATACAGCTAGCTTACGGAACGTCGGTGGTTCTACTCAGGTACCCGTTCGTGCCTGAAATAATGCACGGAAGGGCACCTGAGTACTGTCTTCCTCCGCCAGTAAAGCTGGAACGTCGCCGCGATATGACCTCTACTGTGTCGAGCTGTGACGTAAAACCCAAAACAAACACAAAAAAAACTTACTTTCTATTGTCATATCATTTTCATAGAACTTCATACGTTTCTATGACAAAAATTGATACCTTTTAGAGAATTAAGATATTCATTGAATACCTAAAGATGACACCCCCTCTTTTAAATTTAGATAAAGGTAGTACATACTACACATACTACTTCCTATTGTGCTGCAAAGCACCATTTACATGTAATTTGTTTCGGCAAACCGATAGCATAATTACTTAATGTTCTCTAAAACTGCCAGAAATGATGTATACATGAAGAAATCATGCTTAAATATTAAATGCAAAGCGTATTTTTATCATGTAAGTAAATGCTCTTCATCAAGTATGTTTTCAGTCATTCCAATAAAATGGGGAAAAAAACACAAAGAAAAACAAAAAACCCACACGAAACGGTGGTAAGAAAAATATCTCTTGAACTGAAATACGCTCGAAATCAACGTTATATAACCAAATGTGTATGCAAATGATACGCGTACTATGCCTTCTAATGATTTACACACTTATTGACTAATAAACTACGCTTAAATGTGCCGTAATTAAGCACAAGAAACACACTGGCAGTAACAAAAGTTATCATAAGAACTCCAGGACATATTTTGAGTTATCACAAGAACTTCGTGACATTTGAAAAATCGGGTATAAATTTATTAGCTTGGGCTTTATGTTTGCAACTTTGCATTACAATTATGTATTAATGTATAGCAACGAAGAAGATCACAAATGAAAAGGTCAATATGTACGAATGAGAAGTAATTTGGAAATTTTACTCAAAACTACCAGATTTTTTTTTAAAAAGGCGATGAAAAATGGACTAAAAGGTTTTTCTGAAATATTATACAATATGTAGAGCAAGCTTAATTATCAAAGTTTAATTTAGCACTTCAAACTCCCCATTTAAAGGTAAAAATGACCATTTTTTACATGAGTTCTCCAAGTATATAGAAAAGTTTTCCACAGAAATCCGTGACGTTTTCCAGGAACTCCGTGACAGTTATCATAAGAACTCCAAACAAGTTATCATAAGAACTCCATCCTTCGTGTAACACTTCCTCCCCCGTGGTAATGTTCAAACTAAGAAAATGAGTACTGACACGTGTAAGTTTTATTAAAGAATAAGAAAGTTATGACTGAATTTTCTGAACTCGACAACCACAAATTTAGATTGAAAATGGGTTCTAAAAGCACTTTTTTCAGAAATGTTTCATAATCCTAATAGATGCATTTCTTATGAAATATTCTAGTGAAGAAAAGAAATAAACATATATTTGTAAGAAAATCTGGTTTTAAAAACGTTTTAATAGTTTTTACTGTTTTAATGATGATGGATAACCACTGGTTTAGGGCAGTATCCGGTGGTCATATGACTGGGTAAAGTTAACCACTGAATAGCGCATTTTATCTGTTAGACAACTTTTGAACAGCAGAATTTATCCAAATGACAGTGGATAATGATTTTATCCCAACCGGGTCCTGATGACCAGATATAAATTTGCATGGCATGTTGATCTTGTGAAACATTATTTATCAATGGAAGACTGTTACCTAGACAGGTTATTAATTTACCCGAGAGAAATTTCAATATGATAATACTATGATTATCAAAAATTCTTGAAAAATGGTCTACTTAATTTTTTTTCAATAAATTTATAAAGAGTGCAATTTATTGTTGAATATGTTTGCATTTCATTTCCTGCAAATTTCTCCAGTTCGTTATTTAACAACATAGCGCGACATGAATAACCATTTCGGTCAAAACTAAAACTACTTCTTTAAATAGATTTCCGGGGGTTATTTACTTTTAGCTTTCAAATTCATGTACAGCAATAAAATACATACATAACCCACTTTGTACTACAAAATAGTTAGTAATTTCATGTAGCAGAATCAAATGTCAGAAATAAATTACCGAATTTAAGTTTATTTTTTGTTTTTGTATTTCATACTGCCTGAGTGAAGTTTGTTCCTGTTCTAATTCATTATTTTTTATGCCATGCTGCGAATCACCGACGGGAAACCAATATATGATGTAACAAAACTTTACATCATAGAAATCGGAAGGAATTCTTGCTCCCGAATTTATTTTTAGCTATAAATGGAAGGATTAATTGATAAACATCAGTTTCATGAACAAGAAATTATATAATAAACATAAATATTGTGACAAAACATTGGAAGGGACATTCAGGGGCACCGCATCTAAAACGGTCAAAAGCAGAGGCAGTATTAAAGAGTTAAAACCGGCAAAACAGTAAAAAAACAATGATGCCCACCAAGTGGAATTCTAAACATTGTAATAGTTACAGAAGGTGAAATAAATAAGACACACAAATGCTCATGTAAACCAAGTAAACCATTACAAAGCGGAAACAGAGCAGCAGAAAAAATGTTTAAGAAAACCTGTTTTTTAATGTTTAAATATTTAATAATTACAGTACACTTTCAGGAAATAATTTCTCATAACATAACGTAAGCTTACATGCGTAAGGTAACATAAAAATATGTCAGCTTATATATAGGTCATTTATGAATGTGTACTGAATATTTTTACACGTGGAACCTGAAATCGTGACGTAACAAAAACTTGAGACCAGCAGGATTACAGTTTTTCTTTTCAATTTTGTTTTCACAGTGATTTAAACATGTCATTAAAAATTAAATAAGAAACTCTTATCCTCAATTACTTGTAAAACTGCATGTTGCAACTTTTTATTACGTGCAATACATAACACTTTATCAACTTTGTATTTGACAGGTCTAAAAGTACACAAAAGAGGGCCGACTAACATTTTACTGACGAAAGATTACTACTTATACATGTACACGCTATAGAACCGTTCAAACGTACACTTTATGAAACAGTTCATACTTGTACACATTTTGGTTATGTAATTAATCAATTTAAACAATAAAACACTGTTCTAAATATTTATAATGATATACATTACAAAAAATTAGAAATACTTAATTAACCATTAAAACCTATTTTACTTTTATGAAAAATCTAGATAATTATGTGTATGTGTTTTCTGTTAATTTTTTCTTGTTGTTTTTGTTTTTGTTATTTTGTTAATATTATGAAAGGATATTTTGGAATGAACACTTTATCGTAATGGATAGAAAGTATCTTTGGCAAGTAATTACCGATTTGTCTCCTTTTAATGAAGGCTAAGGGCTATTAACTTAAAACCCTCTTTCTAGACCTAAATAAGTCAAGGATAAGCTTCTAAAATTCCATACTCCTTTTGGTATTTCTGGCGTTTTTCTGGATCATTCGTCCTTTTATTGAAGCTTAAATAATAAGCTAATGATATACGAGAAAAGCTTTAAAACTTACGTCGTATAAAAGAGCGTGTTGTTTTTTCTCCATTTACCAATGCCGGCCATGTTCAGTTTTATCAAGTAATTTTTCGAAGGAGGCAATTTATCCGATTTGATCGTGTCGGATGATCTTGAATGTTTAAAATTATTGCATGGCATCAAAAAAATATTTTTAGCATTGATCCCGGAAGATTAAACATATTTGAAATATTTACACACATCGCAAAAGGATTTGACTGTTGTAATCTAGACATATAGTATCATCGATTTCTACGGAATCCTATTTCGTCCACAATATTTCGCTAGTAACACGCGATAATTATCGCCTCTAAAGGGCGAAAGTTAGTACTAAATTTCGCATGTCTTAAATTTCGCTAGTCTCTAACGCGATAATTATCGCCCTTTCAAAAGACCACAGACACTTATACTAGCGAAATTTAACAATTTCGCCTCGATAATTATCGTCTTAATTTTCGTATGTTGTATGTTTCTCACGCGATAATTATCGCTTTGAAGGGCGCTAATTATCGCATAAGAGACTAGCGAAATTTAATTATATGCGAAATTTAGTACCAAATTTCGCCCTTCGAAATTATGGCGGGAAAAAAACACGTGCTAACGGTGTTACGGTAAAACTGTGCTGTGTCTTCACCGGTAAGAAATGGCAGAGACTGAAGAATTGGACACTTTTGTCAGACAATAATTCATGGACGGTCTGACAAATTCGGAAATTCAGACACTTCTGAAACTTACTAAGGGGATACATGTTAGGTAAATATATAGTTTCATTTTCAAATTTTTCATATGAAGTGAGGCATCATAAAATCAATCGGATGACACCAGTGATGTGATTATATAAAATAATGAAACATCAGACCACTTACAATAACTTGTCCATCGTATATACATGTCCTTTATTCGTTACCTTTGTTAACGAATTGTGGTATTGTTAGGAATGTTTCTTACATAAAGTACCAGTTATAAGTGGAATATGTGTGACTGTTAAACCAACTAAAAATAGTGGTAGGATATTTTGTTCCGGAAATTTTAATCTGGTTTACATGCAAAATCTATGTGTAATAAATAGTAATGACATTTTTTGTTACAGCTGTTTGGAGAAATTACCACAAGGTTATGTATTCTATGTAATACAACTGTTTTTAAATTTAAAAAAGATCTAGATAAAGCTTTTTACCCTTGATACTAAATTGATGGATTTGTTTATATGTTAGCCTGTCAAACTGTTGAACTGATACCATGATGAATATTTCTGCTTAATAATTTATCATTTTTAAAATGTATCTGTCTGATCAAAAAATACTTTAATGCAATATTGATTGTATAATTTCAAAATATATACATCCTGAGCAACTAATAAAGTTCATTGAAATGGTATAATATCGTAAAGAAATCCAAGTATTCTTAGATTTTGAATATCAATGAAAGAAGTCTATCTGTGCATGACTTAAGTATGTACATATTTTATAAGAAATGGTAAAAAAATGCTGGCATACGTAGAATGTATTTTCAAACAATCTTTCAGATTTTATAACTTTGCATTTTGTGTATAGTGAATTTTATTTTCACATGACTTTTATCAAGATAGATCATGTACTTTAATATCACGTGTTTTTGTGCAAATATCCTATCCTTTTCAACAGCCTAAGAACAGTAAGAAGAATGTTAGAACGGCAAAACCTTCACAGAAGACATTGGACACTAACTTAGTTCGTGCAGCTCTTTTGGTAAATGTTACATTATTTACTACACTGTATATAAATTTGCATAGATGAAAATGCACACTGGTGATATATTCAAAGATACAGGGTACTTTATTAATCTGTTACATGAAAATCCACATTGCCCTGCACTTTCAAAGACAATTCATTAGATCATGAAATGTGTGCAATGCCTACTTTTAATAATAATATTGTTGCATTTATGGGTTATTATAGAACCGCATTTTATTAGCCCATGTACCTGTATCCCGCTATATCACACTTTGAATAGTTATTGTAGTGTTACGTCCATGTACACTAACAGTCGAATATATTGTCTAGATTTTCTAAACCGCTCAAATTTATGAATGCGCAATTTTAGGTAAAAAAGTAAAAATAAATATCTAAAATAAATAAAGGTATGGGTATAATAATGGTGATCGATATATTGTTTTTAGAAATGATTATTACATATTATAATTATTTTATTGGCTTTAAGATCCACTGTAGTTGACTGATATTATCAAATATCAACTGAAAATAAAGATATCACCAACATTTTAAAAGTGAAAGTGTATATTTAAGCATTTATCTCTGTTATGGTAACTATGTAGACATATTAAATTTGTTAACATAAATTTGAAGAAATAAATTTTAGACCAGAAAATGTGACGATTTTTTGGTATTTCAGTTTGAAATACAAGGAAGTGGTCAGCGACTTGGATGCAGAATAATGCGTCAAAGGTCTGTTATTCATTTATAATGGTTATAAGAGAGATGTAGATTTTTCTGTTTTTGAATGAAAATATAGCCTTGATCATTATCGATTTTGCTATAATTAAAGTATACAATGACTCACAAGTGAGTAATTAGAAAGCTACAAAATTACTGCATAATACGTTCAATCAAGTCATAAAATATATCTTAATCATTATCAATTAAACATTAAAATTCATAATCTAAGTTCTTTATGCAACAAACTTTGTCTGGGAGTAAGAAGTTTTATAAAATATATTCATTTTCAAGAATAAATGTGTTAACAGAATTCAACAGAATAAACAGAATTCTTCGTTTGATGCATGAAATGGACCCTGGTGGTGTAAACATGAGGAGAAGCAATTCCCGTACCATAATCTGGGACCAAATTTTATGATACATGTTGATGGTTATGATATGGACTCGCCATTCATGGAGCAATTTGTGGGTATGTATGTATTCAAAGAACTGACTGTTCTGATTTCACATAAACTGCCAATCTTGACAAGATAGTAAAACAAATGACCTGCAGGGTTCTCTTTCTCAAGAGGCCTACAGTTAAGCAACCTGTACCAACAGGGGCAGTAACTACCCTAAGGGTATCATTGCTCTTTCAACCTGGGTCCTAAAATGTAGGACCCAGTTTCAACATTTTCAAAGTTTATAAGAAAAAAAGCTTTTTATTTTACTCCAGTTACTAATCCTGACTTCAGGACCATGAGACAAGCTACACACATATTCATAGTGGTAATTGTTTAGCCTGAGAACAATAAACATTATACATAGTATATAAAGGAGCTGATGAATGTCATAGTTTATTAATTAATCGTGAATTTAAATCATTAACATTCACATTCTAACATCGTGATATTTTTATGAATATCCTTTATATCCATAACTTTTCATGCTTTCGAAGGGCGGCATATTAAAAACGCTACGTATGTCTGTCTGTGTGTCCCCACATACACAACATTCATGTCCTGACAGTAGTTTTGTCATGCATTGAGGGATTTTAAAATAACTTAGCTCAAATATCTACCACATCAAGATGATGTGTCGCGTTTAAGGCACAATCATGTCACTACCATAAAGGTCAAGGTCAGACTTAAGAGGTCAAAGGTACACCACTTACACAACATTAAAGTCTAGACTGTATCTTTGTCATGCATTAAAGAACTCAAGAATGACTAGGCACAAATGACAACCACATCACAATTAGTGATTAACAGTACACACAGTTTTGTCCAAACTAACTTTGTAATGCATGGAATGATTTTAAAATAACTCTGCACAAATACCAATGACAATCACATCATGACAATTTGTCACGTTTAACGCCAATGTCACACCCTAAAAGGTCAAGGTCACACAGAGGATGAAGGTACACATTTGTGTCCTGACTACAACATTGTCAGGCCTTGAAGGATTTTGAAATAATGTAGCATAAATGTTTTACCACATCAAGACATCACGTCCAAAACCCACACCCATACCTTCAAGGTCAAAGATTGCTGTGAATAGTAATTCATTTTGTAAGATCAATATTAAGCAATAAGTTATGCTTATTATGCCCCTCTTCCCCTTCAAAGAAGTGGGGGTATATTGCTTGGCATTTGTCTGTCTATTGGTGCGTAGACCTAATGGTTTGCGATATCAGTAACTAAAGAACGCTTAGTATTAGGAACGTCAAACTGTGTATGAGGTTGTTCATAACCAGAAGATGACCCCTAATGTTTTTGGGGTTTTTAGGTCAGAAGTCAAATTGACTTTGAAATTTGAATGTCAAAATGGTTTCCAATTGATAACTCAACACCTTCTAGGATTTTGATTTTCAAACTTCACAGGTGCATTGGTTTTGGTCTGTAGATGACTTGCCTGATACAAGGATCAGGGTCATATTGACCTTGTAGATAAAAGAGATTTCCAATGAATAACTTGACAAGCCATGTTGCTTTTGGTTAGAAGATAACCTCAATGAATTTTTGGGTCAAGGGGTCAGAGGTCAAGATCACATTGACCATATAAGTAATAACCGTTTCTGATTAATATCTCAATAACTCATGGGCCCTTAATCTTCAAACTTCACAGGTGCATTTGTTATGGCCAGTAGATACCTTAGGCCTTTCAGCACTAGTATAGCTGGAAAGTCGCCACATCACCAATAACATGTCGGTGCAACGTAAAATCCAATCAGACAAATAAAATGTGAGTTAACACATTTAAAACTCTCGCCATGCAGCACTTGCTTAAAAGTTGTTTTTTCATATTAAATTATATGATATAATTTTTTTCTGAAAAATTCTTATACTAGTAAGAAAAACTTTATGAAGATGTTTACTTGTAGAGAAAGGACATAAAAACTATGCAAAGATGTAGTAGAAATAATGACCTAACCACTTTAATTATGACTGCTAGTTGACAATTCTTGCCCTGTTAGAGCATAGCACTTTTGAACTCAGTTGCTAAGACCATTTAAAGGGTATAATTATATATTTATGAAATATTTTTATAAAATTTATCAACAGTGAAATTAAAATGGTTCCATTGTTTTATTGTTGATTCACGAAAAAGTTGAAACATAGAATGTCTCTGTTATTTAACACACATAAATAGTGTACGTAAACAGAATAAAATGTTCCGAATAATGAAATCTACGGTGGCATAAAAGTGACATTTGCAAATTTTTGTTTTTGGGTTTTTTTTTTTTTTTTTTTTTTTTTTTTTATACTTATTTTTTGTTGTTTTTTTTTTGTTCTTTTTTGTTGTTTTTAGCTCACCTGTCACAAAGTGACAGATCGCTTTTCGTCCGGCGTCCGTCCGTCCGTAAACTTTTACTTTAAATGACATCTCCTCATAAACTGCTGAGCCAATTTCATCCAAACTTCAAAGGAATGTTCCTTTGGTGGTCACCTTTAAAAATTGTTCAAAGACTTTAATTCCATGCAGAACTCTGGTTGTCATGGCAACCGATAGAAAAAAAACTTAAAATATCTTCTTTTAAAAAACCCAAAGAGGTAGAGCTTAGATATTTGGCATAAAACATCTTCTAGTGAGTGTCTATCAAGTTTGTTCAAATAAAAGCCCTGGGGTAAAAATTGGCCCCGCCCCGGGGGTCATTGATTTTCCCTATATGCATATAGTAAAAACTTATAAAATCTTCTTTTAAAGAACCCAAAGAGCTAGAGCTAAGATATTTAGCATGAAACATCTTCTAATAGGTGTCTATCAAGTTTGTTCAAATAAAAGCCCTGGGGTCAAAATTGGCCCCGCCCCAGGGGGTCATTGATTTTCCCTATATGCATATAGTAAAAACTTATAAAATCTTTTTTTAAAGAACCCAAAGAGGTAGAGCTAAGATATTTAGCATGAACCATGTTCTAATGGGTGTCTACCAAATTTGTTCAAATAAGAGCCCTGGGGTCAAAATTGGCCCCGCCCCGGGGGTCATTGATTTTCCCTATATGCATATAGTAAAAACTTATAAAATCTTCTTTTAAAGAACCCAAAGAGCTAGAGCTAAGATATTTAGCATGAAACATCTTCTAATAGGTGTCTATCAAGTTTGTTCAAATAAAAGCCCTGGGGTCAAAATTGGCCCCGCCCCAGGGGGTCATTGATTTTCCCTATATGCATATAGTAAAAACTTATAAAATCTTCTTTTAAAGAACCCAAAGAGCTAAAGCTAAGATATTTAGCATAAAACATGTTCTAATGAGTGTCTACCAAGTTTGTTCAAATAAAAGCCCTAGGGTCAAAATTGGCTCCGCCCCGGGGGTCATTGATTTTCCCTATATGCATATAGTAAAAACTTATAAAATCTTCTTTTAAAGAACCCAAAGAGCTAAAGCTAAGATATTTAGCATGAAACATCTTCTAATAGGTGTCTATCAAGTTGGTTCAAATAAAAGCCCTGTGGTTAAAATTGGTCCCGCCCCAGGGTCATTGATTTTCCTTATATGCATATAGTAAAAACTTATAAAATCTTTTTAAAGAACCCAAAGAGCTAGAGCTAAGATATTTAGCATGAACCATGTTCTAATGGGTGACTACCAAATTTGTTCAAATAAGAGCCCTGGGGTCAAAATTTGCCCTGCTCTGGGGGTCATTGATTTTCCATATATGTGTAAAGCAAAAACTTTAAATTAAAAATTCTTTGAAAAAAACCAAATAGCTAGAGTTAAGATACTAAGCATGAAACATCTTCTAGTGAGTGTCTACAAAGTTTTTTCAAATAAAAGCCCTTGGGTCAAAATTGGCTCTGCCCTGGGGGTCATTGATTTTATTTATGTGTAAAGCAAAAACTTATAAAATCTTCTTTGAAAAAACCCAAATAGCTAGAGTTAAGATATTTAGCATGAAACATCTTCCAGTTAGTGTCTTCAAAGTTTGTTCAAATAAAGCCCTAGGGTCAAAATTGGCCCTGCCCCGGGGGACATTGATATTCCTTATATGTGTATAGCAAAAACTTAAAAATCTTCTTTAAAAAAACAGAATAGCTAGAGTTTAGATATCAAGCATGAAACATCTTCTAGTGAGTGTCTCCAAAGTTTGTTCAAATAAAAGCCCTAGGGTCAAAACTGGCCCCGCCCTAGGGGTGTCATTGCTTTTAACTATATGCATAAAGTTAAAACTTAAAAAGTCTTTTTTTTAAAAACTCCATGAGCTAGTCCTTAGATGTTTAGCGTGAAATATCTTCTAATGGGTGTCTACCAAGTTTGTTCAAATAAAAGCCCTGGGGTTTAAACTGGCCCCACCCTGGGGGCCTATATACAGGTGAGCGACTTCAGGGCCCTGAAGAGGGCCCTCTTGTTTATTGTCTTGCATACATATTTTATTTAAGTTTTGCAAACATATTCTATTTTAGTTTTTCGTACATATTTTAGTATGTTGTTTTTTGTACATATTTTTACATGACGCCATTTGCAAAGTAGAGGTTTGGATAGTTACGTCATTTGTAAAACACCATTTTCAAACACTTCGCCATCTGTAAATTACAGTACCTCATTTGCAAACGCCATTTGCAAATACCAAAATTTTGGAGGCATAAAAAAAAACAGTTTTTAGTATATATAAATATATATACATAAATACATATATAGTCCGCGATGACGCAAAGAAAGGTTCTGCATATGGTCTCGATGTGGTTAACGTTTGACTCAAGGTGCATGAAAATCCTTCATGGGGTTTAGGAGATAAGGAGCGGGCATAAAACCCAAGTCACAATTCTTTGACCTGTATGTGTGACCCCGACCTTGACCCGGCACACCTGGCATATAAGTTCTGCACATTTATAGATTTAGAACTAAACAGTCGTTTATTTGTAGGGAAGGATCGACTGGTTTGAATGATCATTTAATATAGCTTTCTGGTCAAATTACTCTTAGTAACTTTGTTAAGCTACTACACTGTACTGTTCAGGGAAATAGACTTCTGTTGGCATGTTATTACTGTATAAACAAAGGATTTGTATACATTTGAAACAATTATAACAAGTATTGTAGTATTTCTTTCACATTAAGTACAAATTGCTTTTACTTTTCTATTTAAGACAGTCTGATTTCTTCATTAATTAGCATCAAACTTCTAAAGTATGTAATGTTGCGTTAATGCTTAAGAATGTAGTTGTTGGGCAAATATGCAATTCAAAAAACTGTATAAGAAAGCGATAGTACCTTCTAGAAATGCCACAAGTCAAAAGCCTTGACAAATATACACCAATAATTCAAATTCAAGTCTCTCATTGGTTGATGGCTTAGTGTATTTCACCAATCTAACATATTTCCTCTAACTTTCATACTTTATGCTTTTTGACAATATGACGGTCAAACAAATATACTTATCAGTTAGTGATATTGTTTTTGACAAATAATTAAAACTGATACTTGGTCAACATACTTACACCTCAGATAAATAACAAGACAAAACATTATTCTAGACTTAAGTAGTAAATAATAATAAAATACAAAATGTGTATGTTTATTTTTTCTCTATTTCAGGTACTAGAGATCATAAAGTTTCTTCCAATTATTCAGATTCGGAAAACATGGAAGCTACAGTTTCTACCCACCCAATCTATGGATAAAATGCTGAACAGTTAAAACAGTTACTGGCAAACAATGGCAAAGAAATGTCATCTACATGTAATGAAGCATTAAGTCTATACCAGTGGCTGAAACTTCGTGTTTAAAGGACATATATAATTGTAATATCACAAACCGTGTAGGCCATTAATGTATAATTATATATCACCATTTACATGCTGAGGACTTATAATATTAAGGCGTGAATGGTGGTCATTTCATTTTTCCATGTTTAAAATTGACAAATTTGTTACTGTAACAATTGAGTAATCTATATTTTATGGCTAAAAGTACTATGGTTTTATATTTGAATGATATAGTTTGTATCATTAAAATGTATGTGACGATATGTAATTGCTTTCTATCATAATACACTAATACAATGTATCTGTCCCTGTGTCTGCATTATTAGTCATTGGCCGCACAAGTATGTTAAGTTGGCAGAATATTTATGCGGGTCAACACCTTGTCAGCGTGTCACTATGGCCTTGAAAATAACTTGAAAAGTATTTTGAGGATTTTTTATTTAAAAATTGCAAATTGGTAGTCTTTTGATACTTGAAAATGTTAAATAATACTAGTCCCAAGTAAAGATATCTCGCTGAAACATCACAGAGTTGTAGACGCCAGTAAGAGAAAGAGCAGTGTCAAAGAACTGTAACTCTGGATTACTTTTTGAATTATCCCCCTTTGCAGTACCGGCCAATTACACTTTTGTTTATGATATATAGCCTTAATTTATTGACCGATTTCTTTCATGTTTTGTAGACTTTAGCTAACTTTGAACACTTTGGTCAAGGTCATTGATGTTTAATAGATTTTTATACTGCTGTTCATTCAGCTCTTTTTTTATAATTTACTGATTTTAGTAGATACTTTTTGTTGGTCATCCAACTTAAGATGCTAGAACAAAGGTCACCAGTGCTAAAGATTTACTTATACGGGACTTATTCATTGACCAGTTATCTTGGCTGTTGCTATAACTTTGGGAAGAGAAGTGGTCATTTTGGGTCAAGGTTACAAGACTGATAAAATCCAAAACAGTTTTGTTCAGGCAGCCTTTAGTTATTGACCGAGGTCTTTAATAACTGGTAGGTAGATACCTCGGCTTATCCATGGAGTATGGGATTGCTGGGGTTCTAGTCATTTGAGCTAAGAAATAAATGTTTTTACATTTGTTAATAAAGTGTGCACTGAATACATTGTCAAATGTTCAGGGAGCATCTTCGGAACATCATTACCTTTATCGATATTCTTGTCTTAACAAAAAATGATTAAAAAACCTTGGAATTACCCAAAACTAGTTTTCCCATGTTACCACGTGCCTTAACACCTAATTTTGGTCGAAAATTGTTGTTTTTTGACATTTTTTTAATAAACCTTTTACCCCATGAGCATATTGCGAAAAATGGCCGTTTTTATTGAAAAACCTCCTGTGACAAGTTCAAACTGCTTTGAAACTATGAAAAATGCTTTAATACTGATGAAACTTGTCACAAATGGTGACTAGACCATAGCCTCTGTAACAGCATGCTCAATCGTAAATTTCCTGTTACCATGGTTAAGTGACGTCATCCTAAGAACGCAATTCATTCATAAAAGGTGTGCAGCAATGACGTCATTTAAAGCTCGCGACTTACATGGGGGTGTGAGACAGGGCTTTCTAGCACCGGTGTAAAACGGCAGATAATCCTGTCTGATATGCAAGAACAATGGGTAGATTTGCAGTACACAAGAATCATAACTCTGCCTTGGCTAATTCTGGAGTTATTGCCCTTTGTTTATTTTTACTTTTTGAACTTTGTCTTGAAATTACGCTAAAATTATAAGATATATCAACGGTAGATTGATCTCATTGAGTAAAATGCAGTACAAAAAAAAACATAACTCTGTTTTGCCCAATTTTTTAATTATCCCCCTTTTAAAAAATCTTGTCCGGGGAATAACTCTAAAACTACAAGAAATATCAACATGAAACTTTGTAGGTAGATGGATCTCAATGGGGAGATGTGCAGTGCACAAGAACGTGATCTCCACCTTGCCAAATTTTGTAGTAATTGCCCTCTGTTCATTTTTACATTTGAAGTTGTCCGGGACATAACTCGGAAACCATAAGAGATATCAACAAGAAACTTTGTAGGTTGATAGATCGCATTGATTAGATGTGCAGTGCAAAGAACAATAACTCTGCTTTGCCTAATTTTGGAATTATTGCACTTTGAACTTTTTCCAGGAGCATAACTCTGAAACTACAAGAGGTGTACTTTCCTGTGTCGAAAACCTATTCGGGGAGCATCACCCGGCTCATACCGGGCTCTTGTTAGCTATCGCAGGACCTTGATATCATATCTTCTGACGTACGAGAAGATGAAATGAACCTTCAATGAAACTTGTTAAAGGCATGATTATGCCTCAGAAATGAAAAAATATTTATATCTTAAGAAATGTCATTGTAACATTTTATAATATTTAAGTAAAGGTTTTAGAGAATGTTAAATGCTTGGTACCTAAAGGAAATAGGACTTAATGTAAAAGTAAACGTTATAGAGTAGCAAAATGTAAGCAAAGTAGCATTTTGACTTCCATACAAAATACTAAATCACTAGAAATTTACTTGCCGAAAAGCATCATAAGGTTAAGACAGTTATGGTAATTGACCAGTAAGTAGCTTGTTTGAAAATATAATATAATACCAACAATAAAAATATTTTGAGATAAAAATGAAAGCATTTCTAGGGCATAATGGACCTTTAAGGATAATAAGAGGTCATTATTCTTCAATGCAAATTATAAAAGTATTTGGAATGATAAAAGTAATTTGCATAAAGATTCAAAAGGCAAAACTTTGTGTCAAATATTTAATTCTGGCCGTAGTAAATTCCTACAAGGGAACTTGACTTTTCCTCAGATGACCAACAGATCGTTCATTATGGATAATAGATCATCGGCATTGGAGTTTTGGAAGAGAATTACGCTGCAAGTAATTAGATACTAAGTAATCCAAGAGTTGGAATATTTAAGACAAGGACCATGTTTATTTAACATGTAATTAGACCAACAATGCAATGATACAAACATGCCAAATATCTAAGCTCGGTACAATGTGGACTACATGGACTATGGAGAGAAAATTTCCGGACAAATGTCCAGTTTAAAGTCTTATTTTTACCTATCAAGTGATCTTCTTTTGCATTAAGTAGGAACCATTAATATACATGCACTTTTTGTCCAGTGTCACCTAGAAACAGGTTTTTATTAAAAAAAACACAATATTTAGTTTTAGAAACAAATTTAGAAACATTGACAGACAATTTGCCATTACAAATGCTAACCTCTGTCCAGCTGGTTCCCATGTGAGTTATTAGCAATATGTAAAATGTGACATCACCACTTCAACAATAACATAACTGAATATAATGATTCAAAATAAAACTTTTAAAATATAATAAAACAAATTTGGAATAAACCACAATTTATGTATATAGCTTAACAGCCAGTATGTTTTACAAATTAAAAGTACAGATTATTTTTGATAAATAGGAGTTTTCCATCCATATGTCTGTTTACAAAAAATAAACGAGGGCAGTGATCACAAATGCCAATTGCTTCTGGAAGCTACTGTGTAGCAGGAGACACAAAGTCAATAACAGAACAAAACACGTTTCAATTCAAGGGTCATAACTCATATAAAGACAATATTCTGTGTAGCTGGCAACACACAGAATCAAAGCACAGAAGGCGCTGAATTTGTTTGGGTCTCAGAATCATGGAGCTTACTATAAGCATGTACATGTATATCTATAAAGAGTAAAACAATTTAGAAATCTTCGACCATTCGGGAACTATTTTGCTTGAAAATTAATGCGCCTGTCATTTGACATCTTTACGCAGTGATCTCCCCTGAATTTTTTCGGCGTTAGTGTACATATAAAGGGAAGTAACCACTTCAAAAAAGCGGGCTACTTTCGGCATTTGCAATTTACAGCATCAGGGTCTGAAATTTTGCTACCATCATTTGTTTGGTCTGACGACCCAAACAAATAAAAACCAATCTTTTTAATTCAAGGGCCATAACCAAGCCAAAAATCATTCAACACAAAACCTGTGTAATATGTGCAGGCACTTGAGCTACCAATCAGTCCTGTAAAATTTCATTGAAATAACATAAGTGGTATAAAAATAGTAGCCTCAGTAAAGGGTCATAACTCTTGATAAAACCATTGAAAAGGAAAATGCTTACCATATGTGCAACTAGACTTGGTATTAATCATTCCTGTAAAGTTTGGATGAAATTGCACAAGTACTTTTTGAGAAGTAGTCTGGCAAATTTTAGGATAGACAGACCGACAATAATATGTGATCCCTATATGTCGCCACTACTTTGTAGAGGCGACACAAAAATTGAACTTTTTAATTACAATACTGGAACACAATACGTAAAATTAGAGCTGTCATTGATTCAGTGCAAAGCATATCAACGATATATCGAAAATTACCTATAATTACATCTCTGTCCCGAAAGCGTCCTGGTGCCTATTTAACATGTTCAATAAAAATGATAACTCCTACGTAAGAGATAAAAAAGCATAATAACTCCTACGTAGAACTTTTTAAAGGGACTCCACTGAGGTTTTAATGCCTAATATCAGATCATTTGAATTTCTTAAATGAATGAGCTGGGGAACCTTAAACAGAGATATATGCAAGATAGTTAAGAAATATACTTTGAAATAAATTTAAAATCGTATGTTTATGCTTTTCATATCCCGATTTGAGTGAAAAAAGTTTAAACGATTTTCAATTTTGAGCACTTTTTACAATTTGAATAATTATTCTGGAAAAACGAAGTACGCGAATGATCTGAAATTTTGCACAAAGATTAGTGGTCTAAACCTACATCAAATGGTACATTTATCTGGAAAAATATTTTCAGTACCATCATGTCAAAAAAACTCAGCGGAAACCCTTTAACTCCTAAGTAGGACTTTATAGGTCCAACGTAGGACTTTCTAACGCCTACGTGGGACGTTTATACTTCTACGTAAGACTATACTCCTACGTAGGAGATGAAAAAACCTTCTAGGTGTTTGTAAGTTCTACGTTGGACTTTATAACTCCTACGTAGGAGATACAAACCTAATTAGGAATGTGTATCTCCTACGTAAGACTTTATGAGAAATGCATACAGAATGCTTTGCAAATCTCAACATTCTAGACCGGTATATTGGCGTTGGAACAAGACCCCCACCCCTCCCACACACAGACGAAATTCTAAATTTTAGATATTGAAAACACTTCACCTTTCAATACAGTGTTTCAGGTTTCTGGAGTGTGAAATGTGTTGAGGTGAGGTGTCTGTAAGCATTGGCGATGTATCCAAAAAAATTGCTTCACAGCTCTTCGAAAAATCTTACTCGACAACAAGCTTTTAAGGGTCTAAAATATGAATATATCAAAACTTAAAATACTTTAAAGATTACATGTTCCATACAAACTAGCTGAACAAAACGCGCAATTTATCCATTCTCGGCTTTTTCGAATGAATAAATCCTTATATGGGGCAGGGGGAGGGTGTAAAGTGTCTTATTCCAGCTCCGGAAAGTTGCGATTCGCGAAGCATTGTGCATGCATAAGTATAAAAATGAATTATATCCTACTTTGAACAAGGTTAAACCCATTTATACAAAACGCATTTTTTTGTATAATCAATGTAACTAAACTTACATAATACAGAATCATCGTTTAATATATGTAGAGCATCTTTAGTAAGTTCAAGTGCGGCTTGCCACAATTACAATTTGACCCATATATTTTTTTTTTTCTTACATAATATACTATCCTAAGTTATATTCTAGCATACATGTCTGTCGCACTCTGTGCTTTCAGCACTTTGATATGTATCCTACGTAGGAGTTTTAAAGTCCTACGTAGGAGTTATAAAGTCCTATGTAGGACTTATATATTCCTACGTAGGAGTTATAAACACCTAATTGGGCCTTTTTTATCTCCTACGTAGGAGTTATAAAGTCCTTTGTAGGACTTATAAACTCCTAATAACGCTTTTTTATTTCCTACGTATGAGTTATCTTTTTATAGAACATGTTAAATTGTCACCATGGCGCTTCCGTACTGTTTTTCACTTTCACACTTGTTTAAATGCTTTATGTAAA
This sequence comes from Ruditapes philippinarum, assembly GCF_026571515.1. Classification (NCBI taxonomy): domain Eukaryota; kingdom Metazoa; phylum Mollusca; class Bivalvia; order Venerida; family Veneridae; genus Ruditapes; species Ruditapes philippinarum. Next base: position 153,249 of record NW_026853605.1, on the reverse strand, counting down.
ATACATGTTCTGTTCAGTGTCTTTTGTATAAATGCCAATTGCATGATTTTTTTCCTGACCATTTTTTTGTCATCACTGCTATGAAATGTGTCAATAATATAACAACAGCTTAGTGTTTGACATTGACACCCGCTTATGTATATGTTTAAGGTATATTATCATGATTTATTAATCCCCTTAGCGGTAAGGGGATTATAGGAACGGCCTCCGTCTGTCAGTCCGTCTATCCGTCCGTCTGTCCGTTCCATAACTTTTAAACCACTGAAAAGTTTTTAAAATAACTTGGCACAAGTGATCACCACAATGAGACGATGTGCGGAGCACAAGAATCAGGTTGCCACCCCAAGGTCAAAGTCACACTTAAAGGTCAAACGTTAAAAAGCCTTCATTTCATGATAAAAAAAGTTTTTGAAATAACTTGTTTTTAAAATTACTTGGCACAAGTGATCACCATAATGAGACAATGTGCAGAGCGCAAAAATTGGGTTGCTACCCCAAGGTCAAAGTCACAATTAAAGGTCAAACGTTAAAATGTCTTCATTTTATAATAAAAAGTCTACATTTCGTGGGCCATACGTGGCTAAGTATTAGAAACAATGCACAGTTCATTGATGCAACCGTTAAGAAATTTTTTGTGTGGCCATACGTGGCTAACTAATATAAACAATGCAAAGGTCATTGCTGCAACCCTTTAGAATATTTCATGGGGCCGTACGGGGCTACCTGCAAGAGACAAAATTCAGCGTATATTTAAAGTCATTTCCGTTTTGACATGGACACTTACGTTGCTATCCACAAGCAAATAGACAGTCTATTACTGCATACATTTAAGTTTTTACACGGGGCCATACTTGGCTAAGTAATGGAAAGTATGCACAGTTCATTGATGCAGCCGTTTAGAATTTTCAATGGGACAATACGTGACAAATAAACAAGTTCGGCGTTAAACCATAAAAGTATTTTCATAAGGCCATACGTAGCTAAGTAACAATCACGGTGCAAAGTTCGTTGCTGCAACCGTTTAGAATTTTTAATGGGACAATACGTGGCATATAAACATGTTCGGCATTAAACCATAAAATTATTTTCATGATGCCATACGTGGCTACCTGCAAGAGAAATATACAGCCTGTATCTATAGTCATTTCAGTTTTAAAATGGGGCCATACGTCGATGCAGTCTACAAGCGGACGGCATTTAAGGTTTTTACACGACGGTATATGTGGCTACGAAATAAAAACAATACACAGTTCATTGCTGCAACCGTAAAGAATTTTTCATGGGTACTCTTGCTAAGGGGAAAATATCTTGTATTTTCCAAATGGGGCATGTGTACCCATGTACGGGACAAATAAACAAGCTCGGCCTTTAACGATTTTTAGAATTTTCATGAGGCCATTCATGGCTACCTTCAAGAGGCAATATACCGTCATCTCAGTTTTAACACGGAACCATACTATGATTCGTGGTCATCGTCGACAGACAATGTACGGCCCATTGTGCAGACATTAAAAAACTTGAAGTATCCATTGATATGATATAGCCAAAGACGTTAGCCAATATCAATATTTTCAATGGGATATAAGAAGCAATAATAATTTTAAAAAATCAAAAATTTACACGCGGCTATTTGTCGCTATGGTCACTAACTATCTATAAAAATGTTTTAAAGATTGTGTTCCATTTGACTTCTACAATATTTTAAACATACCGAGGAAGAAAATACACATACATATTTAGTGTCCTTGTACCTAACGATTGATAGACCATAGAGAGACCCGTTCAGGATATCCTAGGACTAAAATCACGAGAAGAATTATAAATTTCGCATGTATTAAATTTCGCTAGTCTCACATGCGATAATTAGCGTCCTTCAAAGCGATAATTATCGCGTGAGAAACACACAACATACGAAAATTAAGACGATAATTATCGAGTCGAAATTGTTAAATTTCGCTAGTATAAGTGTCTCAGGTCTATGGAAAGGGCGATAATTATCGCGTTAGAGACTAGCGAAATTTAAGACATGCGAAATTTAGTACTAAATTTCGCCCTATAGAGGCGATAAATATCGCGTTTTAACAAGCGAAATAATGTGGACGAAATAGGATTCCGTAGATTTCAATACATTTGAGGCATGTGTATTGAATAGTATTTTCTTTTGGAGTATAAGAGCGTACGTCATATAGTCTGTCGTTTGCGTTTCGTGTTTTGATCTTTAGTATATTTATTTTATTTATTTTGTTTTCAAATTCTGTAAATGGACGTCCCCTTACAGAATCTAAATTTAAAATTATACAGTACAAATAGTAAAATTTTCTATCAGCATAACAGGAAAAAATATTTTCTTATGTATGACTCACCATTCTTAATTTGAATTGACATTTAAAGGTGGGTTGTTCAAAAAAATAATAGGACTGCAGCTCTACTGTTCACATTTTTTAATCAAGATAATTTTACAAAAAGAAATAAAACAACAAATATCAGAACATTTTCTGTATATACAGTCACGGATTTATATTACAACATAAATCCGTGATACAGTGCAAAAAAAAACAACACAAAATCATGTAACAATTCTGTGAAATTTTCAAACGACAAGAGGTACGAAACCCGACGCACGCTGGCAAAACAATAAATGACGTTCATGACGTCGTTAACTAAATACAAAATATAACAAGTGTCGTATTCTCCCTAGTGCTCAAGGTGTCTGATAATAATGTGACCATAATCAGGTCTCATTTGTGGAGATTAAGCAAGAAAGAAATCGATCACAATTTCGTTAAAGGGACTCAACTGAGGTTTTTTTGACAATACGGGACAGGAAATATTTTTTTGAGATTATTACTCCATCTGATGTAGGTCTATACCAACAATTTATGTGCAAAATTTCAGATCTTTAGCTCGATTCGTTTTTCCAGAATAATTGTTTTAATTATCAAAAATGACCTAAAATTGAAAATCGTTTAAACGCTTTTCACTCAAATCGGACTGAGAATAACACAAACATACGATTTTTTGTGTATTTCTAGGCATATTTCTTTATTATCTTTTGTATATATTTCCGTTTTAGGTGCCCCAGTTGATTTATGTGAGAAATTAAAATTTTATGGTTTTAGGCTTATGAACCTCAGTGGAGTTCCTTTAAACTATCCAAGAAAAATGCCCGATAGCCAGCCATTCTCTTCTTTTCTCGAATATTTTGAGTAAACTGGGAACTCAACAAGCATGGACTTGCAAAAGCGATTTATATTATTGATTTTCACATATATGTCATCGTAAGTTTTTAAAAAAAATATGATTGTATAAAGTAAAATAAACAATATTTATCAATTGAAAATTATCATTTAATGGAACAAAAATTGGGGAAAATAATACTAATTATTACTGTTAATCATTATTATATTAATTTATTAAAATCCAGTATATCTAATGAGATACAATAAAATAGTGTTTGATAGAAACGTCTTATATAAAACCCTTTCGTGAGAACTGAATAATTAGACTGATAAGTTCTGGACAGTCCGCGTTCCGTTTGCCGTCGATCCATTTACAGCGCGTTTGCAATTGACGTTACTAACGTCCGTCAATTTTCCGCTTTCATCCTCACACTTTCCTGTTAGAGATTTTGTATTCGCCGTGTTAAAATTGTTGTACCACCTGAAAAAAGTGTCCTTGTGGCAAAATTTTATCATTTTAGCCATGCACTTGCTAAGTAACGTCTAGAATTAACAGTATTATATGTTTTATATATTTTAAAGATCAAGATCGATTGTCTGTGAAACAATTGATCAATTGTACGAAGTGTTGCTTGAGTTTTACCAATACAATTCTTTGCTTACATGTATGTATATTTGTATTTATTTACAAATATGACTTTAAAAAATAACAAAATAATCAACGGATTTCAGAAAAGTAGACTGTTTACTTTTATTGCTTTTAATATGATCCTTCAGAAAAAGTATATGCCTGTCGGAATAGCATTTTTTTTTCTCAAAGATGAAACGGCAAAAGTATTAGCATTGCATGAGAAAGATATATTCAATTTATTACACTAATGTTCTTATAAAGAATGAACTTTTGCACTTAATAATCATTCTGAGAAATTCTCTCACGTTATCCAATTAATGTGTAGGATTCAATCCAATTATAGTTCTCGTTGGTGAAGTTTAATTACTTTAACTGATAACCTTTACGTTATCTACAACAACAGCATTAAACCTAACGCCTCCTCACTAAAAGTAGACAATACTGGCATTATGTGTTAGATGTTCTCTGAGGTTTCCGACCGACAATGAACTCTAGGGATTTTCCAGTCTCAAATATTTACTCAAATTAAGCAATGTTTATAGAAATACATTATATGTATAACAAAAGTTTGTATATGTATGATAAAAAAAACACAAGATGAGTACTAGATTTAAACTTTAATTCAGTTTGTCTTTGAAATAACTTGATTGTAATACAGGAAAAGTAAATACTTTTCATTTGGAATCCATTAGAAATATATGTCTTAAGAAAATAAATTAACTTTATTTACGAGAGTGCCTCGTGCAAAACACAAGATTATTGTTATTTAATGAGATAATAGAGGGAAATACAAATTCAAATGTATCGAGTAACAAAGCAGGGAACAGGAATGAAATCAACATTTATCATTGGAGTGTAAACCGATATCGTTGTTTTCGGTCCTCATCCATCACGGAATATTTAAACTACTTAATGAACACACATTTCAAAGATGGAAACGGAAAACATTTGATTGAAATATATATGCAAAATCTTAATGAAATGTCTATAACGATTTTCATTTACGTACTATATTGACATAAAAATTGCCATATGCATTAAAGATGAAGCGTGTGTTTATTTCCGGGTAATAACTTGACAATTAAACAAATAAAAAGACGAAGACTGCTTAAAACACCATCAAACTGATTGTTTAAATGACGCTGCTTACAGAGACTTTTCGACGGCAAGAGATAGCTCGGAATCAATTGTATTCTATCATTACCGGATAATTTTGTCACAATTAATTGAAGTCCTTGTTAACCATGAAAGAGGGATCAATAACTCCTGCATACGTCTAACACGTTCGATATCATTTTTTCGTTAAATATTTTTGTAAAACTCTAATGTAAACGAACGTATTTTTTATCATAGCAGCATTATTAGTTAGAACTGACACTAGCAAATTGGCCTGGATACTAGTATATACAAACTGTTAATTATTCAACTACTAATGAATTAAAATATCAAGAACTATTAGGATTATATGCACTTTCTCTCACAACTTTCTTTATGGCAAATTGTTTGTATTACTCATTCTGTAAAAAATGTTTGTAAAAAGACTAGTCTCCTGATATTCGAGCAGGCGCACAATTATATCCATGTTCATTTGTCTTGAATAATTCAGCCCTTTTAAAGAGAATAAAGGCCACATTTACTTGATGTATACACGGAATTGTCCATTTATGTTCCTTTTCTTACGTAAACGAAACACATTTCTCTGACAATATGTAGGAAGATTCATTTAAGTTTTAAAAAATGTTAATGCACTTCATTTGATCTCATTTTGTTTTGAGTAAACAATGTATTTCTGTGATCATTATTTTACATTGGATCGGAACCACCAGAAGTATTTTCTATATTTTGATACTACCAACTGGAATTCAGTGTCTTGAATGAAACAGTGACAAAAAGTAAACAAACTTAAGTTTAAATAATCAGGTTCAATCCTAGCCATGAACATTTTCAATGTTGCTGTTTTGTTTTGCCCGTTCTTCAAGGTGTCCACTTTTCTGTTTCATTTTAATCGGAAATACAAGAAAAAAACTAAATAGTGCTACAAGCTGTATTTCGTGGTTTTGCCTGTTACAATAAAGAATTATGCAATAAGTAAAATGAAAGGTGTTAATGAAACGGTAAAATCTGGAAAAATGGATCCTTCCAAATTTTTGAAAACAAAAAAATACTTGGAAATTGATTATTCTGTTCATGAGGGATAATGAAAAATGTCTCATGCTCCCTAGCACCGGCTTAGGCGGTATGTTTTGTTTATCAGATAATCATTTGTTGTTTTTTTTAAATATCAGTGAGGCTCGAATGATGTCAATTTCATTATTCGTTATTAAAAACACTTAATGTGCTTTAAATAATTATCCCGCAGGACTAGGAAAGTATTATAACCTTACTAACCTTTCTAGCTACATTGTAGGTATTATCAGGTAACTGTCATCACATTATACAATTATTATATGGTTAAGCTTATATTATCTTCTTAAATTGTAAAACAATGTCATGGTAGTTGACTTTGTAGCTCTTTTTGCAACCGTGTATCATTTCGTTTTCTGAAATGTAATCAAATCCAAGCAATTTTAAAAAACAAAACTCTATAGTCCATTTGCAACAATCTCCATGGTAGTAATGTTGTACATGTATTGTTATAAATAAATATTGTGTCTCGTAAATAAGCGTTTTCATAGCTATTTGTAAAGGCCGTAATTATAAAATATTCCGTTGTTTTATGTAATGGTCAATATTGTAATTATAGTTGTCTGGAATTGGCACATTTCCTGATATATGATAGATAGAATGACTGTGACATAAACACTTTGCAGGAAATCAAGTAATTTCCTATTTGATTTGTCTGCCATTGAAGCAATAATGTAGATAAAGATAAATACAAAAAGGTCACTTGTCCTATGCTTGCTATAGGACATTCCATTATTTTATTTTTCTGGATAGAAGAATTATTATTAAGTCCTCAAGACATTCTCTAACTTGGTTACCGTGCAAAGCTTTTCATGAAATTTCATTTGACCATAACTATGTTTAAAGTTGAAATTCTGATTAAACTGGTGAAAAGAAATCGGACAGTAGCTTGAACTTATCACTACCGTCCATGAACAGACTCAACAAATTTACAATTTAGGGATTCAGTTTTTTTTTGATGAACCAAATAAAAATGTCTTTATAACAAATCGGATAATACCAGAAATATTGTATGTATCTATTATGATCCATATTTTACATTATTTAAACTGTTTGTGATAATCTCAATCTAAATAAATCGACACCATTCAAGCCTCGCTGATATTTACAAAACAAGAGCAACGCATAGGCGTGGCAATATACACCCGAATGCAAATTTGTTTTAAGTAAATAAAATTTGGTGTAGTCAAAAATCATTTTTAAATAGAGGAGGTACCCATTTATAACAGTTATCCATGACGTGTTTTATTTCAATTATCATCATTAGGATTTATATTGATACATGCCAAATAGCTATACTCTTGTCACATAAATACTTAGAACAAACCACCACAGACATGTCTCCTGTCGTGCCCTTAAAAAGTTAAATTTGAAAGACATAATGGCGATTATTAATCTCTATTAAGTTGTCACAGAGTATATATAAAGTGACTGAAAAAACAACAGTGCTGTTTTTTACTGATGAAAAATTGAAGAAACATACCAGAAATTTAAAAGCCTAAAAGAAATCAAAAATGCTATGCTTAATAATATTCTTTTTTATTACCTCCTTTTTTATTTATCACATAAACACATTCATCACAAAAACTGATATTTCTACTTTTACAAAGTGATGCTAAAATACATGTATATGCTCTGCAAGTTGTATGTTGGGGGAAAAGACTTTTAAAACATGTATACTAAATAAATCTGTGTAAACGTGAACTGTGCTAGACCTACCCAACCGCCACTAGGAACATCAGTAAAATGATTTTTGGAACAATTGCAGGGTTCTTCTATGTAATAATACATGCCAAATAACTCAGATCTTGGATTTGTAACACTTTGCATTAGAAAATATATATGAAAGTAAGTTTTTCTATTTATGCAACCCTTGGGGCAGGGCCAATATTGACCCCAGGAGCATGATTTATATAAATTTTGTTGATGTCAACATGGGATGCTTCATGAAAAATATCTAAGCTGTAACCTTGATAAAATATTTTTTTTGCATATTAAAATGTGTTTTTTACCTTCTCTGATTTAAGCATTAAAAATTCAGTTATTCAAAATGCAGTGGTAGACATAGGCTAAACTTCTTATATTTGTTTTTCTTCCAATGAGAATATATTTTGTTTTAATGTATGATAAGACAGGTACAACCACTTTACACGATTCAGCTCTTCAACAAATATTAGTCTTTCAATTAAAAATACGGTATTGGAAAAGGACACAAACTCATACATCAATAAAATAAATTCAATTTAAAAAAAGAACTGCAAACATATAAGTAATATAATGAGTGTGGGCAGTTGTGTTAACATTTAAAAACATTGGGCTATTCCAGAAAATGTCCGCCCCCCCCCATCTCCCGTGGCCGTGGAAGGCAAATTTTTGGCTGGGTGAGGATATGATTTTCATAGAGGGATTATTTTGTCCGAGGGTACCCATCTTGGGAGAGTATTTGAAATTGTTTATCCTGGGGCGTCTTTTTAAGCAAAAATGCCTTCCATAATGTGTCAAGGGGTTTTTCGTTTTTCGTCCTGGGATGTGTAGGGATCAATTTCAGGAAAATAGGGTGTCCATGGAGTTATGGAAAGAACTGCCCTTGGGGTCTTTTAAAGCAAAAATGCCTTCCATAATGCGTCCAAGGGATATCTGTCCTGGGATCAATAGGATGATCGTGAGTTTGAGTGGGACAGAGCAACACCTAAACAGCAGTATGGTAATAAATAAAGTGACAGAAATGTTAAGTTAAGAGGAAAAAAATATATCAGGATGTTTAAAAAGACGAAAAAGCAAGCATAAACAAAAAATAGGAAAAAGTGAAAAAAAAATTAAAGAGCAAACAATCCAGTCGCTTTTTGAAAGACAGTCAGATAAAGAACAAGCACAAATATCAAGTACCGACTCAAACTTGAAAACATTTCCAGATCATGTCTATACATTTGGATTGACAAAGGTCTTTCTAAACGTTTTTAGTTCAACAATGGGGGGAACAAAGGATAAAACGCCAAAGAAAATGATAAAAGAAATGAATGTCCCTTACTAGAAGAAGATGGTAAAACTATTGTTTTGAAAAAAATTTACAACATGAAGAAAGGCTTCAAAAAAAGATTTAGTAAGTAAGATCCTAGACTTTATCAAGAATAATGGCCCTGAGATAAAAACACAACATGTTTGTAGCTATTATCAAACATTAATTAAGTCTAATGCCAAAGCATTGTCAAGTGAATTCATAGGAAAAAATCGGAAAATATTCAGAGATAAAACAGATATATGTGAATGGAACTGGCTACATTATAACTGGTGAAAATCAACATGTTTAAACAATTAGAAATGATGAGCTGAAGCAAAGACCAGGAGAATGTTAAACATCTGATTAAGAACAGAATAAAAAATGCACATACAGTGCAATCAAATCTTTAAAAGACCCTAATGGCAAACAAATGTTGAAAGGCTTGATGGTTTACATTAACACACCAGAATTTATAAATAGTTGGGATACACTTAGAACTTCGGGATCATTGATGCCAGCACTATTAAGTGTTGAGAATTGAGTACCGCTCAAGCCGGTGCTAGGGGGCGTGAGGGATGTTGCACTTATTCATTATCTCTCATGTACAGACTCAATCAAACCGAGTCTGCAATTCTTATGTAATTTTGTTGGGGTTAATGCTTCCGAGGGATCACTTTGTTTCCAGAATTAGAGTAAAGGAATACAAAAATATTGAACAGATATGTCTTTCAGTGAGGAATAATGACAAATCAGCAACAAGCAACAATCTATAAACGGATTATAACAAGAAGAAAGATAAAAGCATTGAAGACTGTGTTTGACGAAAGGTGTAGGATGTTAAAGTGTGAACAGAACCCTGATCTTGCTGTGCTCGAGTTCTGCTTTAGTGAATATAACCCTCGAAATGAAAACGCTGGTTTGGAAAGCCATCTACGTTTGAAATATGGCATTCTGTACAGAAGTTGAAATAATAGTGAAACAATGAAGCAGGTAAGGGAAATAATAATGGCAGTTGCCAAAGAAGGTTTTCGGATTTCCCTGTCTTCATGTTATAACTACAAAGCCATGTCTTCATGTTATAACTAAAAGAAAATAAAGAAAATTATCGTCAAGCTATTCAGCACCATGCCGGAAAAATGTAAATGCAAAGATTGCCTTGAATGCACCACAAAGAACTGGAGTTCCCCAACTGGTTTTCAATTAACATTGTTCCTCTGCAAGTACTAACCTTATTCTTGACATGACCTATGAAAGGCCACACTTAACCTTTGTGGGTTTTGATAAAGCTAAGGCAATTGTTTAACGAATGTTGCCTCTGTCCAAAAATCTGGTAAAACATGGGAAAAAAAAGGATTATGAACAGGCTCAATCAAACCGAGCCTGCAACATTTTCAATTTTGCCGTGTTGGGCTTTGGTTCTTGTTGCTGGGTCATATAGGGGTTGCGTTCATTGAACGCCGCCTTTCCTTGTTGATCTTGTTTTTCATATTTCTTTAGGGATTCTGTTTTTATCTATGTTATGATCACATCCGTGTTATTTGTGCCGTGTGGCGGCTGTAAAAAGTCTCCCCGCACATTTAATCAATGATGTTTTATTTTCGATCTTTGAAGATCGTTCAGCACGACATTATTGTTGTGCTTGTGGTATTTTTAGTTTCAACTTTTCGGCCTTTTCAAGTTGGGTGGTTCCAATATTCCTACTTGAATAATGTTGAATCACCCTTAGGATATGTTGCCTGCTTTTTAAATTTGTCTTTTGACGTCTTATCTGTGATACGCAGGCTTCATAACCTCTGATCCCCTTTCAAATTTCCATTTTATTTAGTTCCGCCCATTGTCTTCTCGTTTCGGGCACACGCTTTTTATTACTTGGGGACCATACGCCGCTTTTCATGGAATGGCACGGAAGTGTCACATTGAAGGTTTCATGATAACCGCGGTTGGAACACATCTACGGATGTTTCTAAATTCAAAATTTTACTATTTCACGTTTAAATGTTGAATTCTGCTTAAGCCGGTGCTAGGGGGCGTGGACGGTAACTTGCACTTTCCAGTACCGTCCATGAACAGGCTCAATCAAACCGAGCCTGCAACATTTTCAATTTTGCCGTGTTGGGCTTTCTTTAGGGATTCTGTTTTTATCTATGTTATCTAGACTATGACTGGGATCAAAGCAAAACATTCGCCATCACTACAATGACTCATTTAATTCTGCAGTCAAAAAAACAGGTCCAAATTACTTCAGGTGTAACTGTCATATTGAAGAAAACGAACAGGAAGGGGCAATTCTAGTTTAAACATATCATATTTCAGGTCAGAAACTGCTTTCAAAACTTTGAATGAAATTTACATCATGATGATTAATTCCGAAACGTCACATTTCCTGATAGTGGTAAATTAAAGAAATATAAATTATTTTTGTTGTGGACAATGGACCATCACCTGCTCCAATATATAATTACACATGTTTAGTGAAAATGTGTCTCTTTCAACTGTTTCATTTTTTGAAATTACACAGTTTTTGCCAGGTGTTTTATGCCGAAAGTAATAGCAAAAGAAACCCTGTGAATAGGGGTCATGCCGAAGAAAACAAAGCATTGTCAAGACATGGACCATTTAAGATTGAAAAGTTCATAAAAGTTGGTTTAAATGAACATAAAATTGTAATGGAAAACATGCTACATTATGTATTTTTATGTTTAGAAGTGTTACTTACAACAATGGGAGCCTTATTACGGTATGTTGAACGCAAGCAAGAGGATACTAAAGTATTTTCAGATGAGAAAAGATTGAAGAGTTTTTTGACACTTCCTGGTGATATGAAAGAGTAAAATAAATCAACCTACATAGTGAAGAATTATAAAACTACTCAAGAACTTCATGTAATTTGGGATGTTGACATGATATTCGAGAGAAAGTATGCAGATGACCTGTATGAAATATGTGCAAATGCAAAATCACATAAGTATACTTTTAGGGAATGTGAAATTGAAGAAGGTCATCTGCAGCATATTCAAGATTATATAAAGTTCCAAAGAACCACAGAGTTCCATTACTGTGATTATGAGAATACAAAACAAATTTTCCAAATTAGTGATTACAATGAGGTGAAGAATGAAACAGACTTTTTTCTACCATCAAATGTTTTATATATGGCCTTCTTGAGTTTTGACAACCCATCCAGTACATTAAAGAGCAAATTTCAATGCTATCATGGATTTCCCCCGATGGTGTGGAAAAGTATCTGAAGCAGAAAGAGGAGGAAGAAAAAATAGCAGAGAAAGTCAAACAGTTTGTGAAGTGGAAGGGCAATTCCCTGTTTAAGCTTAAAAACAAGGAATTAATCAACATATGTAAGCAGAATGATGTTAAGCATGAGGTCACAAAAGAAGATTAGATAAAGAGCCTCTCCTTGACACAAGAGGATGCTATTAATGAAGAAATATTATATTCTGCAGATCTTCAAACAGTGCCAAATACATTATCAGGTATATCTTCATACTGTGTCAACAATTAGAAGTATTCTTTTTCATCATAGGATAAAAATAGTCGGGTCAAAAGAAGAACTGGTTCTATGCTTACTTTTGTTAAAGCACCAGCCAGATTTAATTTCTCAACGGGAAGGGAAGGTCTTTTAGACCTTATAAAAGAACATGTGAACATTTCATTAAAATTCAAGTGCAAAAGCAGCTAGTGGCATTAGACCATGAAAGAAATTTCCTTCAAATCAAGTGTCAACGACTAGAGAAAGTCTTAGACAACCCCGTTTCAAGTCGAACATTTCAACTGCCTGTTCATAGTCAAGAAAATAACCTATCAGATCTTTTTAACCCTCGGAATGAATATGTACTTGAGATAGATAAACAAAAAGACACAACTATATAGCTACCAAATCCCTCATGAATATGAAAACACCAGAAAATACCATAAAGGTCAAGTGGTTGAGAGAAGAGGTCTCTGGCACAGGCTGGCAGCCAGGTACTTATAGCTTTTCAAAATTTTCAGAAAACTCTGAGAATTTTGGTAGTACAAAAGGAAACTTTGTCTCAGTTTGCATAATACAAAGTTTCTAATGAATAGTGAATATAAAGATAGTTATATAATAATATCTCATAATTTGATTTAATCGGTAATAATATTGTTATCCTGTGTAGTGTTTAATATGCAATAGTCATAGATCTTGCTAAGTGCACGAGTATTTCGTGCCAACTGAACTATAGTTGAAACAATTGTCTACAATTGTCTACATGTATTCATTCCTTAAAGTATTCAGTATAAGGTTGTTCAACTTGCTAGATATTACTTATGAAACATAAAAAATGTGAAATCATAATGAGAAGTTAATATAAATTAACACAACACTTAACACTCCTTTACGACAAGAAAAAATATAACATAATCATATTAAGTTGTTAATTTCCAAAAAAAAAGCACAGCTGACGCTGAATTTGTTTGGGTCTCAGATTGTCAGAAAGGTGAAGGTTGTGAGATTATAAACCAATTTGTTTTGTATAGTGCCACCAATGCTTTCCAGTGTTTTAACTGTAGTAAATTGGTTACAACACTTATTGCAACACTGATATTCATCTAAATATTTATTTGAATTAAACAAATAACTAGAACTCCGCGAGTCGGATGTGTCGCCTTGTGAACAATGTAGTTTAGGGGAAATGGCCAAAACAAAAATGAAATATGAAAATTAACAAAGATCAATAACTAAAAAAAATAATAAGTGCAGAGCAGCAGTTTCTGTACACTGCACTTCTTTTCAATAAGATCTATTATTCTATGATGTATCAAGTCCATAGCTTTCATACTTGAGGAGAAATGACCAGGACAAAAATAAAGTAAGAAAATCAACAAAGGGCAATAACTCAAAAATAAGAAATTCAGAGTATCAGTTCTTATGCACTGCACTTCTTTTTAATGAGATCTATCATCCTATCAAGTTTCAAGTCCATAACTTTTATACTTTCGGAGAAATGGCCTGGACAAAAATTAAGTATGAAAATTAACAAAGGCCCATAACTCAAAAATTAAGAAATGCAGAGTACCGATTCTTGTGCACTGCACTTCTTAATATTGAGATCTATCATCCTATGAAGTTTAAAATCCATAGCTTTTATACTTAAGTAGAAATGGCCCGGACAAAATTAAAGTATGTAAATAAACAAAGGGCAATAACTCAAAAAATAAGAAATGCAGAGTACCGATTCTTGTGCACTGCACTTCTTGATAATGAGATCTATCATCCCATGAAGTTTCAAGTCCATAGCTTTTTTAGTTAAAGAGAAATGGCCCGGACAAAATTAAAGTATGAAAATTCGCAAAGGGCAATAACTCAAAAAATAAGAACTGCAGGGTACCGGTCCTTGTGCACTGCACTTCGCGTTATTGAAAGAAGCATGCATACCAAGTTTGAAGTCAATCAGACTTATAGTGACTAAGTTATGCTCCGGACAAGCTTTAGGGGACGCCGACAACGACGCCGACAACGACACAGACGCCGACACAGACGCCGCCGACACCGCCGACAAAAGTAACCCCTATATGTCACCTTTTCAAGGCGACACAAAAAGAATGAGTTGCCTTAACTGGGATTTGAACACCATGCCTCTCGATTCCCAAGCGAACGTGCAAACCTCTCGGCCACGGTGAAGTTATGTGTAAATGGCCTGAAGAAAACCATATTTTTCTAAATTAGGGTGTGTAACTCTTATTATTTTGACGCTAAACAAAGATGTAAATAATCATGGAGCTTAATATAAGCATGTATATCTATAAAGAATAAAACAATTTTAGAAATCTTCGTACATTCGGGAAGGGAACTATTTTGCTTGAAAATTAATACGCCTGTCATTTAACAATCTTTACGCAGTGATCTCCTCTGAATTTTCCGGCGTTAGTGTACATATAAAGGGAAGTAATCGCTTCAAAAAAGCGGACTACTTTCGGCATTTGCAATTAACAACATCAGAGTCTGAAATTTCGCTACCATTATTTGTTTGGTCTGACGACCCAAACAAATAAAAACAATCCGAACCAATCTTGATATTTCAACTAGAAGATTAACAAACAACCTTATCTACTGCGTTAAGCTGACAGTCAATGATTTAATTCTTATCACAAGTCTGCTTGACACTGTTTTACACCGTTAAAGAAGACTTGACCGCCGCGTCACTAAATAATTATCCTAAACATCTGGGAACAAAGTGATCTCACGGAAGCATTAATCGCAACAAAATTACATAAGAGTTGCAGACTCGGTATGATTGCGTCGGTACATGAGGGATAATGAATAAGTGCAACATCACTCAAGACCCCTAGCACCGGGATGAGCGGTACTCAATTCTCAACACTAAATAGTGCCGGCATCAATGATCCCGAAGGACCAGAAAATAATTATAACAACACTAAAGTGAAGTACGGGGTAACTTTCTACAGCTGCCACACAGCACTTGACACCTGCTGTTGTGAAGCATAAAAATCTGGAAACAAAGTGATCCCTTAGAAGCATTAATCACAACAAAGTTAACTCACACATTAAAAACATCCATATATAATTAGTTTGTGGTTTGTTGTCATGTTAGACACACAACACATTCAACATAATCGTTCACGGTATTTAAAGCTGTCAGTGATATTGTAGATATTTTTCTGTTGATTAAAAATTGATACACATTTGAAAAAATCAAAAATCGATAAGTTTGATTCATCATTTAAATGTCTTTACATTATGAAAATTCACTCAACACACATAATCAGGAGACCATGTCTAACACCATGTTATTGAAACATTTCATAGCAGTGATGACAAAAATTGTCAGAAAAAATATGAAATAAAAAAATGAATAATATGCAAGAAATTATGAGTATTTATCGTATAGCAGATATGTGTCATCCGATATCGTCAATATGCTTTGCACTTGAATCAATGAGAGCTCTAATGATATGACAGTCACATTCATTATTGGCCAATTAATTCACTAAAAAGTCATTGTGAATAAAGTTCTTCAAAAGAGTCAAATGTGCTGTTCAAAAATTGAAAAAAAACATATCAATTCTAACCAAAGAAACAAACAATAATACAGATGTCTAGACCAAAACTAGTTTTGAAGGAAAATACAATTTTCAGACAAAGTGTCTTCCACCATTAATAATTGACATTTTAAGTAATGATTAAAGCAATATACCAGAGAAATTTAACTAACTGAGAGCAGTTCATGTGATCTATGAAAAGTTGTATCAGAATCATATTTTGTCATATTATTCATGCAATAAGAACTGTTTTAATCAGAATCTTGCGGTTCATAATATAGAGTAATATATATTACACAAAAATGAATGTTGTAAAATACTTATTCAATGTGTTAATTTTAGACTGTATGTTTCAAAGGCTGGTATAGTGCTAAAGTGATTTCTTTCAATGAAGATATTGATGAGCTTACTGTTGAATACATCGGGGAGAAGGACTGTATATACACAATTAAATTCACGGATATTGTTTCAAAATGTTTTATTGAACCATCTAGCTAAACCTTTTATTGCCATGTTAGAAACATATAAAAGGCTGTTAACTGTTTGACAATTTGTTGAAATAAAATGGACATCTGAAGAACTTAAAGGAACAAACTGGCGAGCAGGTAATGAAAGTCCACTGAAAAAACATTTTTATATACACTTGGATGGATGTCAGCACAAACTTGTGTTTAATATTCTTTTGTTTGTTTGTTTCATTTTACGCCTTTTCCCAACAGTATTTCAGTCATATAGGCGGGTAGTTTCCTAACCATCGTTCCTGGAGAGTTACATCAGTACTAGACTACCGTCCTCTGCGCTAAACTACCAAAGCATCTCCCGGGGATCAAACCCAAGCCAGAGAGGTAACTGGATTAGATGTCATCGACTCTAACCCCTCGACCACGGAGGTGGTCTATAATGTATGCAAGATGAGACCAATTTTTAGACCTGAGAAATAGCATATGTATAATGTATGCAAGATGAGCCCCAATTTTAGACCTAAGAAATAGGGCATGTGTAATGTATGCAAGAAGAGACACATTTTTAGACCTGGAAAATAACACATGTATAATGTATGCAAGATGAGCAGCATTTTTAGACCTGAGAAATAGCATATGTATTGTGTATGCAAGATGAGCAGCACTTTAGACCTTAGAAATAGCACATGTGTAATGTATGCATGATGAGCCCAATTTTTAGACCTGAGAAATAGAATATGTATAATGTATGCCGGATGAGTCCCATATTTAGACCTGATAAATAGCATGTGTATAATGTATGCAAGATGAGCGCATATTTTAGACCTAGGAAATAGCACATATATAATGTATGCAAGATGAGCAGCATATAGACCTGAGAAATAGCACACATATAATGTATGCAAGATGAGACCAATTTTTAGACCTAGGAAAAGGCACATGTTTAATGTATGCAAGATGAGCCCTATTTTAGATCTGAGAAATGGCACATGTATAATGTATGCAAGATAAGCCCCATTATAGACCTGAAAAATAGCACATGTATAATGTATGCAAGATAAGCCCCATTTTAGCAATGAGAAATACCACATTTATAATGTATGCAAGATGTGCAGTATTTTAGACCTGAGAAATAGCACACATAAAATGTATGCAAGATGTGTCCAATTTTGCGACCTGAGAAAGCTTATACTTTTATTTGCGATATATGGCCACCAGCCAATACACATATACATAATATACATTGAAATAATTATACAAATTGTGAATGACAAGACAAGTTCTATAGTTCAATCAACATTTTGCGTTAACAATTTATCATGTCATGTTCAAGTTGTTAAAAAGTAAATGTATTAATACAATGTTTTCGTGTTTCAAGAGCATAATATATATACATAGCTAGATTTCTTACAACTGACATATTATTGCTTGATGTAAAGTAGGAGCTACATAGAACTTTTCATTAAAATACTTTAAACGTAAACTAGTATAAAGTGGGCAAATAATGAGGAAATGGTACTCCGTTTCTACTAAATTTTGACAATATATACAAGTTCTCTCTTCTCGTGATAATTTCAGATGCCGCCCCTTTTCAATCATAAGTTCATGTGAAGATGTTCTAAAAGCAACTAAGGTCTTTCTGAATTTATATTTATCAATGTAATCTAAATACGGTTCAAAGCCAAAATTTTGTTTAAATGTATGATAAAAATAAAGTTTACTTGAATCCTTGCATTTACTCGACCAGTTTTGACGATCCATATCCGTTAAGCGTTGAGAATAAACAAACAAAAAAAGATTAATATAACCAACACCTTGGGCATCCCAAACGTAACCAAACCCAAGTTGGTATAGATGTAATCTAATCTTCGTAGCCCAGTTTTTATAACCATTAGAATCAAATAATACAAGCATCTGGTAAGATTTTTTGACAAAACGATAATTTGGCATAAGTAATATTCGGAACCAATAATTTACAGCCTTTTTGGCAGTATCACAGTACATGCTATGGCGTCCACAGTCACCAAGGACTGCTGCATTACATGTCTTGATTGAAGCATTCATAAAACGCTTGCATGCATATAAATGTACCCGCTCAACTGAATCCTGTTTTTCAAGTCTCCAAATTTCAGCCCCATACAATAATATTGGTGCTATTTTACTATCAAATAATTTAAAAAAAACATTGATCCACAACAAGGAAATAGATGATATACTGATTTTAATAGAGATATTAGTACTCGCTTTGCTTTAACAGATGTTCTCTGCCATTTTATGTAGCGACAACCTACATGAAAAGTATAATCCAACATAACTAAAACCATCTACGACAGCAAGGGGGCAATCATTGTAGAACCATCTTTCAGCTCCTGCAATAACTCCACCATTTTTAATCACCATTACTTGAGTTTTATTAATATTGACATTTAGTCCCCAAATATTGCAAAATTCATGTAGAAAATTAAGTTTACTTTGTAGACCCTGAACTGTATCTGCAATTAAGGCTATATCACCAGCAAACATTAATATTATAATTTCAACTATATCTGGAGTTAACTGGATCCACGTACACCTTTTTCTTTGAGAAAAAATTCTAACTGGTTAACAAATATTGAAAATAAGATAGGGCTTAAACTACACCCCTGACGTAAATCTATAGGGCACTCGAAACTTTTGCATTAACTATATGATACATGCTTTGTATTGCATGAAATAATCTACCTTTAACACCTATATTTACCAAGGATTTATACAAAAGTGATCTCTTAACCGAGTCGAAAGCTTTACGGAAGTCTACAAAGGCCACATATAATTTTCTTCTTTTCATAGAGAGATATCTATTTATTAATGCAAACAAAACAAAAGCATTGTCAATTGTGGAATAACCAGAGCGAAAACCTCCCTGTGATTCAGAAATCCTATCAAATGCATTAACATAAAAAGGAAGACGTTTATTCAGAATGTGAATATATAATTTCCTGAAAACATCCAATAATGCAATACCCCTATAGTTATCAGTTACGTTAATTTGACCTTTTTTATATATTGGGACAAGTTCAATCTGCGTCAATTTTAATGGAAAATCACCTGATGTAAACATAAGATTAAAGAATTTCCTTATAATAGGGAGAAGATTTTCTAGGCATGTTGTAAAATGTCTTGGGGTCAGATTACCAGAACAAGCCTTATTTACCTTAAGGGATTTAATGGCATCTGATACCTCTTCATCTGTTATTAATGAGTCAAAAATAGATAACTCAATATCTCCTTGAATTGGCATTACATCTGTCCTAACATCAGTATCTACTGAATTAACTTCTGTAGCAAACAAAGACTTAAAATGATCAAACCAGAAATTGGTCGTTAAAGTGTTTAACATTTTTATGGTTTTGACATTTTACTTTAGACCAAAAATTTCTCTAGTTATGAATTGAATCCTCAATTGATTTTAGTGTACTTCTATTATATGAGATTTGTTTACTTTTGCATACTTTAACAAATTCCTGTTTAACATCTAAATAAGCTTTAAGGTCATCCTGTTTTCTACTATTTCTAAACAGTCATAATTTTCTATTTTTACATTGTTTAAGACGTTTACATTCATGGTCAAACCATTTAGATTTACTTTAAAATTTATTAAAAGAATTTTTAGTCAGCATACGCTTTGTAAAAGGTCTACTTGATTGGAGTAAAATGTTTTCAAAAATCTCCAGTACAGTGTCAACATTACCTGTGGTTTCTATGCATTTAAGTCACATTTATAAACAAACTCCTTACATTGTTCATTATATGCATTATTTATAATACAGTTTTCAAAAAACAATATAATTAGCAAATGATCATATAAACCATTATTATTAATTCTAAAATATTTTACATTGTCAAATAATGCTCTTGAAACAATATAATAATCGA
Organism: Ruditapes philippinarum; assembly: GCF_026571515.1. Taxonomy (NCBI): domain Eukaryota; kingdom Metazoa; phylum Mollusca; class Bivalvia; order Venerida; family Veneridae; genus Ruditapes; species Ruditapes philippinarum. Next base: position 132,843 of record NW_026853605.1, on the reverse strand, counting down.
TAGTACTACAACCATTTGATGAAACATATGTACAGTCACCTATTCCTTTATCTGTACCAAGTCTGCCATTCACAATAAGTAATGAGTTTATAATACAAAAGTCAACTAACAGTTTCCCAAATCTGTTCCTATAAGTGTCTATATTTGCACGATCTGGCACATTTATGTCATTCAATAAATCATCATATTCATTAAACTGCGGAATATTTGTAGTCTTTGAAATATAATCCTTAAGAGAAGCAGTTCTAGCATTGAGATCTCCACAGATAAGGTAGTCAGTATTGTTATATATAGTAAAACATTTGTCTAAAAAAACTTTAAAGATCTTCAAATGCATCTGTATCAATGTCATTATAAAATGGTGAACCTTGTGGTGGTAGATATAAACATATATACATCACTGGAAGCTCAGTATTAAACAATACCTCATTAAACATCAAAACTACCCCATAGTTAAATTTAAAATCAATGGCTTTCACATAGTTAACTAAATGATCACGCACATAGACAATTACTCCGCCCATGTTTTTACCTCCATGTACAGATTTTTTTGCCTGACAATAAAAACATTTATATCCATCCAATAAGTTGTCATAATCCGAAATATCAGTTACCCATGATTCAATTAGACCAATAATATCATAGTTTATAACATATTCTAGTAATAATGCATTTCGACCTTTTAAACCACCAACATTCCAAGTAAGTATAGAAATATCGTTAACTGTATGGCTTTGGCCAATTTCCTATTTCCTGGTATGTGGCTGATCATTATTGAGACTTGGAAAATCCATAGATGATTCATCAAACTTAACCCTTCTTGAAGCTCTTACGAATGTCCTTGAACTTTGGTTATCGGAAGAAGGAGTTTTATGAGGTTGTTTATACAGCTTGCCATTTTTGTAATAAGCAAATATACCCTGATTCTTAAGTTTTCTTAATTCCTGTCTCTGTGTGTAAGTCAAATCATTTGCTATTCGGATACCAAGGGATCTTAGACGTTCTCGCCCTTCAAACAGTTTAAATTTGTCTTTATAATTTCTGAACCTTACTAGCATCATGCGCGGGTTATCAGCATTCAGTTCCCCAATTCTTCTAGCACTTTCAAGCTCAAAATTATCAGGGTTTTCATCTGGACAAGCAATCTGTATCACTTTTTCCTTTACCGTTTTCAAGTTAGTATGCCAGTCATCAGATTCCTCTTCAGGTAAACCAAAAATACGTAAGGAATCTTTAATCCTATCAGATTCTATCCGTTCTACCGTAGCCTCTAGGTGATCTAAAACCTCAAACTTCTGTTCGCAAGTAAATGCAAGGTCATTTACATCTGTCTGTATAACATCTTTTTCATAGACAATGTTTTCAAACTCATTGGTCAATTCTGTTTGTTTTGACTCAATCTTGGAAATTCGAGACTTTATTTGGTTCAAGTCTTTTTTAAGGCTAGACATTTCTGATTGAACTAAATGAATACCTTCTTTAACAACTAAATTTAAATCAGTTGATGTTTTAAATTTTAGATCCTCTATAGCATTTAAGAGTGTTTGTAAGGTTACTTCTGGCCCTGGATTCAGCTCAATGTCAGCAGATAGCATAAGACGCCTCTGTGTATAGTATTCCCCATTGATCATACTGTGGTCCAATGTTGTGTAATACTGTGTATATATCATTGTAATCAGCTGTAATAACACTACTATACTATCCAAACACAGAAATAGTCAACTTTATAAATATATAACTGTACACCTGTAGCAGTGGTCACTACGACACGGTACAATGCTTCTATACCTGTTCCTATGTGTATACAGTACACTCACTGACCAATGTATATATGATAATGTATAAGGTTTAAACTGTTTTACACCAAATTATATGTCCTTTTAAATCCAAATTTTCAAAAGTTTATTGTAACAACACTAGGCAAAAGGTAATAGATTAATACCATATAAATTTCATCCAGAAACTATGCTTTAAATTCCATAAATGTCAGATATTTGTCAGAGCTAAAAAAAGCATGTCTAAGCCTTGTCATTCACACAATACTTAGAAATACTGAGAAATAGCACATGTATTATGTATGCAAAACGAGCAGCATTTTTAGTCCTGAAAAAGAGCACATGTATAATATAGAAAAGATAAGCCCCATTTTAGACCTTAGAAATATCACACATATAATGTATGCAAGATGAGCCCCATGTTTAGACCTAAGAAATAGCACATATGTAATGTATGCAAGACGAGACCAATTTTGAGACCTGAGATATAGAACATGCATAATGTATGCAAGATTAGCCCCATTTTAGCCCTGAAAAATAGCACATGCATAATGTATACAAGAATAGCCCCATTTTAGACCTGGGAAATAGCATGTGTATAATTTATGCAAGATGAGACAACTTTTTAGACCTGAGAAATAGCACATGTATAATGTATACAAAATGAGCAGCAGTTTTAGACCTGGGAAATAGCACATATATAATGTATGCTTTGTTTGTTTGTTTGTTTCATTTTACGCCTTTTCCCAACAGTATTTCAGTCATATAGGCGGGTAGTTTCCTAACCATCGTTCCTGGAGAGTTACACCAGTACTTAGTCTAGACTACCTTCCTCCGGGCTAAACTACCAAAGCATCGCCCGGGGATCAAACTCACGCCAGAGAGGTAACTGGATTAGAAGTCATCGACTCTAACCCCTCGACCACGGAGGGGGTCTATAATGTATGCAAGATGAGACCAATTTTTAGACCTGAGAAATAGCACATGTATAATGTATGCAAGATGAGCCCCATTTTGAGACCTGAGAAATAGCACATGTATAATGTATGCTAGATGAGCCCCATTATAGACCTGAGAAATAGCACATGTATAATGTATGCAAGATGAACAGCATTTTTTGACCTGAGAAATAGCACATTATTATGTTTGCAAGATGGGAACAAATTTTAGACCTTAGAAATAGCACACATATAATGTATGCAAGATGAGACCATTTTTTTGACCTGAGAAATAGCACATTCAAGATAAGCCCAATTTTAGACCTGAGAAATAGCACATGTATTATGTTTGTAAGATGAGACCAATTTTTAGACCTGAGAAATAGCACATGTATAAAGTATGCAAGATAAGCAGCAGTTTTAGACCTTAGAAATAGCATATGTATAATGTATGCAAGATGAGCCTCGTTTTAGACCTAAGAAATAGCACATGCATTATGTTTGCAAGATGGGAAAAAAATTTAGACCTGAGAAATAGCACACATATATAATGTTTGCAAGATGAGATCATTTTTTGGCCTGACCATTTTAGACCTGAGAAATAGCACATGTATAATGCATGCAAGATAAGCCCAATTTTAGACCTGAGAAATAACACATGTATAATGTATGCAAGATGAGCAGCATATTTAGACCTTAGAAATATCATATGTATAATGTATGCAAGATGAGCCCCAATTTTATACTTGGGAAGTAGCACATGTATAGTGTTTACAAGATGAGCCCCATTTGTAGACCTGAAAAATAGCACGTGTATAATGAATACAAGATGAGCCCAATTTTTAAACCTTAGAAATAGCACATGTCTCATGTTTATTGAGTTCAGATTGAGTTCTTGCACTGACTACAACTATGCACATATGTGATGTATGACCTATCAGCTCCTTTGAAAGACCAGAAATGACAGGGGATTGCAAAACAAACCTCTTCAAAGACCAGCGAAATATGTGCAAGTTAATGTATGACTGATGTAACCCGTGTTCAGACCTGAGATGAATGCAACTGTCTGATATATTCCTGTTTGATAAAGACCTAAGAAATATTCACATGTTGATGTTTGTTCCATTTCCTACAAGCCCCTTATACAGACCTTAGATAAATGCACTGGATTATGAATGCCTGATAAACACGTTGTACAAGCCTGAGAAAAAGGGTTCAAATCAAGGCAGGGACTTCCGATTCATTTGATTCTTTCATGTGAGAAAGCTATCCTGGATGAGCCAGCTTACGGAAAGTCGGTGGTTCTACTGAGGTGCACGTTCACATCTGAAATAATGCAAGTATAGGGGTCTTCCTCCATCAGTAAAGCACATGACATATAATCGACATATGATCTATGTGTTAGTGTGACGTTATACCAAAAGCCCCGGTCACATATTCACGGATAATGCCACGGAAGAGCTACGGTCTAATCGTTCACGGATTACTACGGAAATGTGAAATTCCGTAGTCCGCTACGGTTCCAGTACGGACACACAACGGTATAAGTACGGAGTCCGACGGATTTACCACCAAAATCCCCCGGAGAGACACGGATTGTTACGGACCGACACGGTTCGATGCGGAGCGACACGAATTAGGACGGACGCACTACGGATACACTACGGTCTGCTACGGTATAAGCACGGGTTAGTACGAATAAGTACGGTCTGATACGGAGAAGAACGAATTGATACGGAGAAGAACGAATTGCCACGGATCTATACGGACCTTATACATCCGTCCACAACCTCTTGCATAAATGCCCCACAAGAAAAGAACACCTGGAAAACAAATTGCAGAGTTTAATGATTTCGGCGGAGAGGATTCGGCCTGATCGCGTCTGACCCCCGAGACACATCAGGTCCTATAAAAGTGAATTTCTTGAAGGATGCTGGGTCCTCAACAAGTCCGGCCATGAGAGCCTCATACTAAACATGAAGGGGTCTTCGTAAAAGCCCATCTCCAGTCCACCATCTTGCCTGTCCTCTCTTACCTTATTAGATATGGACTAGTAATCATTTAAAAAAGTGTTGATCAAAACTGCTTCTCTTTTAATTTTAAAATGTGCCGTTTTTTTACAATAATATTTTTTATCGTGAATGTTTATGTTTTAAAAATATGTAAAAAGCTTGTTAATTAATCTTCTTATAACTCAAGGGTCAGTGTCCAAGGCTTATGAGACGTTTTATGTACATAATTACTCAAATTTTACGATCCAATGTTTGTAAAATGTGTAACATTAAATGTTATTACTCTATTACTTAAGAATTGTAGTACGATATTAATATATTTTACCTCTATGCATGTCATCTAGCAGCTCGACCACTGCCTGCGCATTCTGAGCCATTTCAATATAAAATTGCAGCCAGTAAATGGCAATTATCATTTATTGAATGTTCCCGCAAATATGTCTGTTTTTAACAAGAAGGTAGTACCCTTGGAAAGTACATGATACTTAATTCATCCGTTCTAAACAGTGGTGGACCGTACAAGTCCGTGTTGCAACGCAATAAACCGTATAAGACCGTGCTAATCCCTGCTTCTCCGTAGTACAACGTATTACGATCGTGGCTTTCCGTATTAATCCGTATTAAAACCGTAGCTTAAACGTAGGTTATCCGTACCAAACCGTGGAAATCCTTGACAAGTTGGTGGGCTACGAATCAGTACGGACTAGTACGGTTTTCGTACGGACCAGTAAGTATCGGTACGTTTTAATACGGACTAGCAGGGATACGCTACGGTTGATTTTTCCGTAGCAAATTTTTGTGCATGTTCAAAAATTGTCAAGGATCGCTACGGATATACCAGGACTACTACGATTGATTACGGTTACAATACGGAGAGCTACTGACCAGTACGGGTAGCTACGGACGATGCCGGAATTAATCCGTGGCTCTTCCGTGGGCGTATTCCGTGAATATGTGACCGGGGTAAAACCAAGCCAAAAAATATCAAATCGTGACCACCGGCTTAACCGGGTCAATGATCGCCATTGTATTATTTCACCCTTTTTATATCAAGTTCAGTTTAAGATTGCAGAAGAGAGCGTACATGATTGTAAATTACATTTATCACTCTTGTGTCATGTCAAACCTGTAAAAATTTGCCGTTTTCTTTACATCCTTTATCTTTTTCTTATAAGAAAAGAGAACTGTGTTGGATTAGTGTCATGTGTGCACCAACAGTTTTTGCCCTTTGCATCTAGTTCAAAATTACTAACAAATTTCCTGTACTAAGCGTCACTAAACGTAAATGTAATGTTGGCAGGTTAAAGCAGCACACCTCCAGATTCATGCTTATTTTCATGAAAATTTGAAAATGTATTTAAACAATATAATATTGTTAAGTTACCAAAAGAATGCAATTAACACATTATCAATAGCACTTACAACCCATGTAAATTACCATAAACAGGTCAAAATATGCAAAAATAGCCCTTACTGCGTTAGTAACGCAGTAGAAATATAATTATATATATTGAAAAGAGGTCATTGATCGCACAAAACATGTACATTGTTACTAGAATTTTGTATCTTTATACTTTCCCTTAAATCTTAGTACATATTTCTCAGGTTTGATTGTATCGAACTATTTTTGCTTTTTCACAATCTCATATACCGTATAAGTGGTTACCAGGTTCCCTAGCGACGGATATTCTAATCCGAAACGCAAACATAATTATGATGTATATTTTTTCTTGCATATTCTACCATATTTTAAATTCTTGACCTTAAAACAATTTTCCATGGAAATGAATGACATTACACTCGTACAGCAGCGTATGAAATTTCAACTTCATTCATTAACGCGAAATAACGCCATTCTAAGCATTGTACAGCACACGACTTATCTGGCACCCCATGACAGATGAGTAATATTAACGGAAACACCGTTAATATGCAAGAAATACTCTGTCAAATCGTTGTAAGAGAATAAAAGTCTGGGTTTCTATTTAGAAATCCCGTATTACTCAGAGTATATCACTCATAAATTATAGTGTTGCTAACATAGCTTTGCCGATTTTTGTGGCCTACGTGTTAATTTATGATTCCGTAAAATTCCTGTTAAATGTATAGTGTATCTTGTACTTCAGGGCATATTTCTCGATTCAATGACAATTAATTAAAGACAACTGCACTAAAGTAATATTTTTTTCAGTTATTCCGCAGTATAACTCATTTTGTAAGTAACAACTGCGCTGATAAACCTTTTCGGGTAACCTTCAACCGGTTGCAGACACTCGATCGATCGTATTTTAAGCACAATAAGAAAGAAAATTTCAAGGAAATTTATGAGTTGACAAAACTAATTTCATCAGTTCAAACGACACTTGATATATTGTCCTTGCAACAGGGAACACTTTCAGGGCTTGCTCACTTTCAGTAACTAAACACTTATCACATTTATTGTTATTTTATTTCCAGTTTCAAGATGTTTTCCAAGTATTTCTCTTTATCCATATACATGTATATATAATGTAACATGTAGGGACTGATATATTTTATATAAATAAAAAACGACACTTTAATGTAAATACATGTAGAATAAGGAAGATATTACTTCACGTTGGTTTCAATGTTTAATTTCCCGGACACAAAATAATAATATAATTAAGTAGTTAGTGGTTGTGTGTAAGACACTCGAAGCTAATGAAATCCCGTCCTGCTTTATATAAAATTAAAGGAACAAAAATAAATCGAAATAATTTTGTCTGGTTTTATAATAATTATTGCTGTTCAACTCGTTTATTGAAAATGCCAGTTTTGGTTACAAGTGGCTGTGAGAATATGACAGCTTAAGTTGTTGAGAGAAACTGGAAATTGATGATGATCAGGTAAAACTGAATAAAATTGAGAGATTCTGACTAAATTGGCTAATTGCAGCTACGTGTTAAATGACCCCCATAAAACATGATGTTGAGAGAAAGAAATCATTAAATGTCCTTTTCTACAGATAACTAACATTCCTTATTTGTCCGCGTTTTTATGACAATGAATAAAGATTATAAAAGAACTTTTATTATAAAAATAGATAAATGTCTGCATAACACTGTATGTTTCTATTGTCTGTGTTTATTGTTAGTACTAAATAGACTGTATTGTCTGCGTTTTACTGTATGTCCTATTGGTATGTGGTCTACAATATTAATGAATTTCCGATATAGCTCTTTTGTCTGCACTTACTTAAATTCATATATATACGATCCGTGACATGACATTTCCAAATAGTGGTCAATATTTGACATTTTACTTTTTTCGCAGATTTTCAAGAAATCAATCTTTTCTAACTCATTCAAGACAAATTTTATTATTTTTGGACAAAGAAAACTTGATCTGTAACGCACTTGAACATTATTACCTCGCGCCTGGAAACGCATGGTACATCATTCTTATCATACTAATAACAGAGCTCGGATCATGTGACGCCGATGCATGCATCAGTTAGCGTGGCTTTTACACAATATTATGTAATAAATGAGACCGTGCGAAAAGAATCAAGATTGGGGAAAGTTGCAAGGCCCCATGTTCACAAAGATTTACGGATCAGGATCAAGATCAGAATAAACATATAAGGAAATCAATGACCGACCAAAACAGGGCCAATTTTGACCCAAGGCCTTCGTTTGAACAACTTGGTAGACATCTACTAGAAGATGTTTCATGCTTAATATCTAAGCTCTAGTTATTTGTGTGGTTTTTTAATGATTTTTTACTATATACATATAAGGAAAACCAAAAACCCCCACAGATAGGGCAAATTTTGACCCCAGGGCTTTTATTTGAACAATTTTGGTAGACACTCACTAGAAGATAATTCATGCTTAAAATCTGTGCTATAGCTATTTAGATTTTTTAGAAGAAGATTTCAAGTTTTTCCTATATACATAAAAGGAAAAATCAATGACCCCCGGGGCGGGGCCAATTTTGACCACAGGGCTTTTATTGGTCAAACTTGGTAAACACTCACGTGAAAATGTTTCATTTAAAAGAAGATGTATTAAGCTTTTCTTTCGGTTGCAATGGAAATCAGAGTTCTGCATGGAATTAAATTTTTTGAACAATTTTAAAGGTGACCACCAAAGGAATATCCCTGTGAAGTTTGGATGAAATTGGTTTATGAGGAGATGTCGTTTAAGGTAAAAGTTGTTTACAGTAAAAGTGTACGGACGGACGGCAGACAAAATGTGATCACTTTGTGACAGGTCAGCTAAAAAGGTGCACTATTTTAATGCAGCCACCTATATAACAATAGCATATACTGTGTTTTAGCACGGATTTACATTACATGTAATATAAATCCGTGGTTTAAGTTATCCCAAAAATTGTTCAAAAGACTGACTTTGACTATTTCAATTACCACAGCAACAGGATTTATACTGACTAAAGGAATATAACAAAGTAACTGCGGGGCAACACTCGACTTTTTTTAAAAGCAAACAAATAAACTGTTTAAACAAATACATAAAACATAGTTATTTTTTATTTTGATAGGTCTGTCACATTTTTATTCTGTCCAAGTATGAACATTTCAACATATAAATGATAAAGTTAAGAAAATATAAGCAAAATTAAATTATCTGACCTTGACTGTCTATGCTAGTATAGTAAATGTTGTGTCTAAATATGAAGTTAATCCAACAAAGTTATAGCCAGTTAAAGGAACAAGAGGGCCCAGAGGATCCTGGATCGCTCAACTGAGAAAGAGGACAAAAGGTTTAAGTGGAACCCCTTTCACCCCCAGAAGAAATAGCAAAAATTAAAACATCGCGAAAAAAAAAGGATTTACAGTACATATAAGGAAAATCAATGACCATGGGGGCCGGGCCAATTTTGACATAGGGGCTTTCATTTGAATAAACTTGCTGGACATCCACTAGAAGATGTTTAATGCACAATATCTAAGCTCTGGCTTTTTTGGATTTTCACAAGAAGACTTCTTAAGTTTTAACTATAAACATGTATATATAAGGAAAATCAATGATCCCCTGGAGCGGGGCTAATTTTGACCCTAGGGCTTTTATTTGAACAAACTTTGTTGACACCCATTTGAAGATGTTTCATGCTTATAATATCTTAGCCCTTGCTCTTTGGGTTTTTTAAAACAGATTTTTAAGTTTTACTATATGGACATGTAAGGAAAATCAGACCCCTGGCACGGGGCCAATTTAACCCTGAGGCTTATATTTGAACAAATTTGGTAGAAACTCACTAGAAGATGTTTCATACTTAATATCTAAGCTCTACCTCTATGGGTTATTTAAAAGAAAATTTTTAAAGTTTTCACTATAGACAAGTACCCCCAGGACAGGACCAATTTTGATCCCAGAGCTTTAATTTAAACAAACTTTGTAGACACTCATCAGAAGATGTTTCATGCTCAATATTTAAGCTCCAGCTCTTTGGATTTTTTAAAAGTAGATTTTTTAAGTCATATAAGGAAAAGCAATGACCCCTTTAAGGCGGGGCCAATTTGACCCAGGGCTTTAAATTGAACAAACTTGATAGACACTCACTAGAAGATGTTTCATGCCAAATATCTTAGCTCTTTTTTCAAAAGAAGATATTTTAAGTTTTTTTCTTTTGGTTGCCATGGCAACCAGAGTTCTGCATGGAATTAAATTCTTTGAACATTTTAAGGTGACCACCAAAGGCACATCCTGTTAAGTTTGGATGAAATTGGCTTCGCAGTTTATGTAGAGAAATCAGTTATATTTAAAGTAAAAGTTTACGGACTGGCAAGGATCCGATAACGGACAACAGACGAAAAGTGATGACAGGTGAGCTAAAAACAAGAGAATTTTATTAATTTGACCCTGACAGTCAAGGTAAATTAAAGGTCAAGGTTTAACAATTTAATATTATTCAATATATTTGTTTGGTAGCAAGTCAAGTTTCATCTATGAATACATCAAATCTGCACAAAATTATGACCATGTGACCAAAATTCAATGATTTGACACTGATAGTCAAGGTCATTTAAAGCTTAAGGTCAAAATCTGTTAAATCTTAAAGGTCTTGTCCAGCAAAAAAGGAGAAAATTTCAATAATTTGACTTCAAGGGTCATTTATGAATGACGGTCAAAGTCTTGTCTGGTTAACTTGAAGGTCTGTTCTAAAAGATTTTGTGTGTAAGCCTGAAGGTATCTGAAGACAATCAATAAACAAATACCAAAGTTTTAGCCACAAATAGCATAAATCAGCAAAAATCAAGCAAAATTTAGACATTTGACCTTGAAGGTCTATAGCTAGGTCATTTATGAATGATGGACAAGATTAGTTTGGTCTACTTAAAGGTCTTGTCCCAAGAGTTGTTGTGGCCAAGTATGAATGAAGCCAACTACAACAACAACTTATATGATCAAGGTTAAAGTTTGTGGACAGCTACAGGAACTGCACCATGACTGCAACAATGCTTCTATTTTTTACTTTAAAAAAAAGTCGAGCTAATAAAAAATAACACAAATAATTTTTCACATGTCCAGCTATGCAAACACTAAGTTTAAGTTTTATCAGTCAAACAGTTTTGGATAAATTGAGTGTTCCTCTATATTACAATATTGTATTACATAGAACAGATAAGCTTCACTTTGATCCACCAAACCCTGCAAAATTCCTATTCAAGATTATCTCTTTGCAATAGTCCTCTTCTTCCAGCTGATATAACAAATTCATAAGGATTTCTGATTGGTTTAATTTTTTTAACAAATTCATTTATCAAACTGTACTTTGAAATGTTTGATTTGGAAAATCCAGACGCAATGACTTTGTTGACGGTCAGTTTGTGTCGAAAAAACAAATGATGGTTTAGCAAAATCCACATCAGGACAATGCCTGCATATTTATCAGGTGAATTTTCATCAGGTCTCAACTTAGTCAGTTCTCGCGGTGAATACAACTCATCTGTTTTGGGATTATATATAAAAAAAGTGAAGTCCTCATGCCTGATCAATATAGTTGGGATTAAGGGACTCTTCTCTGGATGTCTATTGTATTCTGTCCATGCAAAAACTATTGCTTGGCCAACTATCTGACAAAGGTCTTGCCCTCTGTATATACAGTCATTTTTCATATCCATATTTGGCCGATAACCAGGTGTGTCTATAAGTTCTTGATCTACACTTTCTTCTTCCTCATCATTGTTTGCTGTGTTCACTTGAATAGCAGCCGACTCATTGCCCGCAAGAAGGTCCAACTCACCATGCCATATTTCATTATTACCTGTGAAAATATAAAAAGTCAAGTATTGAATGTATTTTTAAATGTTCTGTACTATGATCAAGAGCTATCAGAGAAATCAGCACATAGGTTTGCATCCTGTCAGGGACTTTGGTTTATTTTATGCGAATAGCTTACCCTCCTAGCTTACAGAAGGTAGGTGGTATAAATCAGAAGCAGGCTCATGCCAGAAAAAAAGTACACTGAAGAGCACCTGATCCAAAATCATACAAATGAACAAACAAGTTATTAGAAGTTTGAGAATAACTGATTTACTCTCTACTTTAGATAAAGTAAATAAGATTGAATTCATGATGGAAAAGTAAAACAACTGAACTGCATCAGTATCTCAATTCCTGACATAAAATTACACTTAGATGTACTACTTTTAGATCAAGGATAACATTTATATAATAAATCAATAAATAAGGCAAAAATAAGCCAAAATTGAACAAGCAAATTCATTACAACGATATTCCCTGTAAAATGATTAAAAGATTATAATAGTTATAGTTCTAAAATGGTGTGCTTCTCATTAATGAAATAAATACACATGTGAAATTTCAAATTGTTATAAATTGTATATCCAAAACTTTATGAGTCACTTTATAGTTACTAAAATTCAGTATGTAAAATGGAAAGGGCAATTACTCCAAAATTATTCAAAAGAGAGTTATGATTCTAATACACTGTCCTTTGCCTATATGTGATCTTTCAGTTTATAAATATTAATTTCAAGTGAATAAGTGCTATACTTCTCTAGTGATAACCAACTTAAATCAAAGCACAGAAGGCGCTGAATTTGTTTGGATCTCAGAATGTCAGAAAGGTGAAGGTTGTGAGATTGTAAACCAATTTGTTTGTATATTGTCACCAATGCTGTTTCCAGTGTTATAACTATAGTAAATTGGCTATTAGACTCTACCCGTCCCTCGATTTGCCACTTAAATGCCACCCTTTTCAATGCTGGAGTATTTAGACAATTTTCCACCAATAATGCCACCAAAATGCCACCAAAACGCCACCCAAATCATGAAAATGGTGAAAAATTTGAGCAGGACTGATGGTATATAATTTTCAGTAAATTCCACCTTTTTTACACTTAATGCCACCAATGAGTGGAAAGTTGGTGGAGTATTTAGACAAACTTTCACCATTATGCCACCTTAGGGTGGCAAACTCATTTTCCACCAAATGCCACTTGTTTCCACTAATTGCCACCATCATGGTGGAAAAATGGTGGAGTATTTAGACGAATTTCCACCATTATGCCACCATTGAGTGGCAAACTCATTTTCCACCAAATGCCACTTATTTTCACCTTTTGCCACCATTAGGGTGGCAAGTTGGTGGAGTATTTAGACACTTTTCCACCATTTTTCCACCACAAAGTGGCAAATTCAGTTTCCACTAAATGCCACCTATTTTCACCCTTTCAGAAATTTTCCACCTTGTGGGTGGCAATAGCTGGAAACTGCTTAAAAGTCACCCTGTACCCTAAAAGAGAAACAAACCAATTTTAAAAATAATCTTTTTTAATGTCTCCATATGAAATAATTGTCTCAAAAAATAGCAACACATTAGTCCATTATTATCTTCAGTTTATCTTTTTATTCCTGGACGGTTTGAGGAGGTGCAGAATCATCCTATGGATTTCAGTCCTTTAGGTTGTCAGCCACTTTTCCAGCGCACAATCTGAAACAAAAAATATTATGAATAATTGTTACAATAATGGAAAACATTAGCTTACATTAGTTTATTACATGACTATTGGATATTTCTATATTAAATTTGAGTGCATAGATATGATTAAAACCTTAACAAAACAGCATTGCAGACATGGAAAAATCAAACTTTTCTTATTCATTAATACTCCATTAGGCAGGAAATATATGCAGAATCATAAATGATATTTTCATTCAGTTCATTAGTTACCTTTCAAGAACTTAAGTTTTGCCTTGTCTGCACAAGCAGGTCTGGCGTCAGACTCTCTGTTCCATTTTCTCATACCAAACAACGAGCCGCCTGTAATCTCCGCTATACTGAATAGCATTCTGAAGAGCCTTGTTGTACCTTTCTCATTTGCTGCATAGTGCCTCAGTTCTGCCATCACTTGGTCCTAAAATATAATTATCAATATCCAATAAGTAAAGACAGAAAATGAAACATGGTATATGTATACAACCCTAAAATTTTAAAATAAGAAAGAAATTCAGAAATACAACACGTCAACATCAGTGCAGGTTAAGTAATTTAATAATCTTCCAGTTTCAGTTCTTAACGAACCTTCATCAGGATAAATATTTGACAAAATTTTCAAACTTAGGTGTACAAAAACTCTAAAATTTGTAAAACTAAATGTAAATGCAAATTAAAGTGTCATAAAGAGTTTGAATAAAAGTAGGTTTGTAAATAGTGCATAATAGCTATATTTATTAAGAACTGAAAAGTGTCTTATTGGGTACTGTGACACTTCTTTCCTATCAATTCTGAAATAACTTTGAATTAACAAGATACCTTTGTAAAGCCACTGAAGAACAAGTGTGTTGCTCCAGGCTGGTCCTCATTGCTTTGTGTCTGCAAAAGAATAATTCTTATTTAATGCTGTTTCTGTTATGAACTGTCATTCTCCTAACAGCTTGTTACTCTAGACTGTCTAGTTATGGTTATATATCTACTGCACCATGAAAGCTGAATTACAACAATGCATGAAGGAATGAAGCTTACCATTAAAACAGTTACTGTTGATCTGATTCACATGTGACACACAAGGAAATATGTTTATAGCATGAAAGTTGTAGTAAAAAGTACCTCACTACCTGGTTATCTATAGTTTGATTGATGTAATATTGTACATATTACTGATATTGTACTTACTGATTAATTTCTATAATTATTTCTCAAACTTAAAATTTCTAACATACTGTATTTATGAAATGATGAAGCTCTTCCTATATTCTTTACATTCCTTTATTCTTTATATGTAATATCAGCTTTCTTTTTTTAGTCAAGTTACAAACATAACAAATTTAAAACATAAATTTATACAATACCACTACATAATTTTACTGTAAAAAAAACTTAATAGTTTCTGCAAAAATAATAATAAATGTTATATGTAAAAGTTGCTTACCTGAAACTTTGACTTGGAATGACTCTGCTGTTTATCTTCTTGTCTAATGTTATAATCTACACATTCACACTTCAGTTAAAACTTCTCATTTCTATTTGCCACACTAATAAGACTTTTAATGTATTCTTTGAGAAATCAAAAATATGCACCCTTACATTTTAAACAAGATAATATCTCCAGAATTGCTACAATACCAATCATTTCCTTTGTGTATGCAATCTTTAACTGACCTTAATTCCTTTGAATTCAAACTTTACAACCGTACAACTGGAAAGTTCCATTATAATTTTCAACTGTGAGGGATTATTAAAAAACCATAGCGCCCATCATGTTATTTTTTACATTCATTTGAATGTATAAACTATGTCTAATATCTAAATAGATTGAGTAGAAATAAGTTTTTGAAAGATAATTTAGCATGCTATTTTAACACAGATTCTACATATAACATGTATAATGTTGCCTCTCCCAAAATAATCAAATGGAACAGTCTGGTCAGCTTGAGTAAACTATTTTACCCATGCAGAGATTACTAGATAAGAGGGCAGTAGTTTTATCAGATCTGTGTTGTATGCCTTGTTGTTAAATCTTAGAGGATGCAGTATTTACAAGCTAGTATTTACTTATCCTGATTATAAGAAAGTATCAGGAACTATTTGCTATTTACTTTTCACACAATTATTTTTACTATAGATTTAAAGCCTCTGAAAGGCATACTACCCCCCGGTATATTGTGTATGTATAATAAGCAAGCACAGTGCTTCATTATCTTGAAGGCTGATCTATTTTTATGTATATTTATTAAATAGCATTTAAATATTATTGTTAACAAGTTTGATTCATGTTTTTTTTCTTCTTTAAAATACATAACTCTCTCCTGCAAAGTTATGGAGTTTTTGCCCTTTGTAAGTTTTAATCTGCAAAGCATAGTACAAAAAATGTTTGATACAATAATTTTAAACTCCACATATAACTAAATCTCATTGATGAGAAGTACAAGGCCTAGGAATCATAACTCTTTATTGCATGATTTGGGGTTTATTGCCATTTTGTACTTCTCCATGCTTAATTTTTGTTCTGATTATTAAGCTTAAAAAGTATTGGAGATATTAATTTGAAACTTCACAAATATAGATCTTTGCGAGTAATGTGCTGTGTTTAAGAACCATAACTCTTTTGCATACTTTTGGAGTTATTTCCCTTTAAATTTTTCACTTTAATTATTGTAAGCATTACATGAAAAGTGTTAGTACTGACACCAGATATCAGTTTAAAATAATATTAAAGAGACCAATTAAAAGAAAAGACCAAAGTCAAACTTTATTCAAGATTGACATTAAATATCATAGCAGATTTTAACAACAAACTTTATGCAGAAATATGCATTTTCTGGGCATTGAATAACAGTTCAACTATTTAATGTACAGATTGCAACTAAAAGAGCTAAGTACACTTTTACAGCCGTAATTTCATTTTACAAGCATAGAATGGAACATAGACATTTTTGACTTTAAGTCAAACTTTACATCCCTAAAAAAAGTACTGAAAAAAAAGAAAGAAAAAATGGAAAATAAAGTAACCCCATACTTTTCTAATTTTTCTTGCTCTTAATTAATTATGTGTATTTTACGCCTGGAAAAGTGATTTTACGTCCAATTTCAGTGTCTTTTCCTGCTATTTTACAGCTGGAATTATCATACTATTATGGGCAGTGACTTTGTATCAGAATTGTGTTCATGGCATTCTTGTACATGTATTGCATATAAAAGATTTTTTAGAAATACAAGTTTCTGATAAATTTTCAAATTTTTCAACTTTAATTTATTCTATTTTTGATAAAAAGTTCACTTGATGCTTTGATAAAACCTAGAAACAGATTTATTTCAGTTTGGAGCTTTAACTTAAATAAATCTTTTAAACCCTGCAATGCACAATCATTTCTCAGTTTTCCCTTTCCCTTTTCGACTAAAAGTTATTCACAAAATTTTCTAAGTTTTTTTCCACTAATTTGCCACCCAGAAAATAGTTAGAGTTTTGCTTTTCCACTAAAAGCCACTCATTTTCCACCTTCAAAATAAACTAAGTTTCATTTTTCACCAGTTTCCACCTTTTTGCCACCATGAAAAAAGACTATGTTCAAATTTCCACTCAATGCCACCTAAATGCCACCAAAGGATAGTGGCGTTTGGTGGTAATTTTGCCACTACAGTGGAAAAAGAGTGGAATTTTGTCATTTTCCAGTTAATTTCACCCTTTTTACACTTAATGCCACCCTTTTCAGTGGAAATAGCTGGCAAGTAGTGGCAAATCTAGGGACGGGCAATTGCAACACTGATATTCAATTCAATGTTTATTTGGCTTAATCAATTAAAAAGAAAACTGAGATTTGAACTCCAGACCTCTCGCTTCCAAAGTGAGCATGTAAACCCCTCGACCATGGGGAGTTATGAGATAACAGCCTGAAGAATACCATATTAAATAATCATGGAGCTGAATATAAGCATGTATATCTATAAGAATAACACAATTTTAGAAATCTTCGACCAGTCGGGAATTATTTTTTCGTTAAGAAAATTAATGCGCCAGTAACACTTGACAATCTTTATGCAGTGATCTTCCCTTAATTTTTTGGCCTTAATGTACAAATGAAGGGAAGTAACCGCTTCGAGGAGTTTGGACTACTTTCGGTATTTGAAAGTAAGAACATCAGAGTCTGAAATTTATCTACCATTATTTGTTTGGTCTGAGACCCAAACAAATAAAAATCATGAACTAGAAATGTGTCCGTAGGACACATGTGCCCAACACTCTACTGTTCTGTCAATCTACAGACTCTGCGTCAAATATTTTTGGGCTACACAAGACACAAATTAAAAACTGAAAGTCTTTTACTAAGTCAAGGGCAAAAACCCAGTTGCACAACTTCACATGCTTATCAACATTCCTGTTAAGTTTCACGACTCTAGGTCAAATATTTTTTGAGCTACCTATGACACAAGTTGAAAATTGTAAATTTTTACTTAGTCAAGGCCCATAACTCAAAACAGAATAAATCCGTAAGAGAAACCCTAGGTTCACATCTTCACATTCTGAACAACATTCCTGTAAAGTTTCATGACCCTAGGTCAAATACTTTTTGAGCTGCTTTCCACACAAGTTGAAAATTCATGTCAAGGGCAATAACTCTACAAATACAGATAAAAACACCCAGGTGCAGAACTACAAATGTTGACCAATATTCCTCAGAAGTGTCATGACTGAAGGCCAAATACTTTTTGAGCTACATGCCACACAACATGAGAACTGACCGACAGACAAGGGTAAATCTAAATGCCATCCCCCATAGTTGGTGCACAAAAATTTCAAACAGCTATAACTAAAAAAAACCTGCAAAGAGACTTATAATTCTTTGTCACAGGAATTATTCTTAATGATACAAAGCTTTATGTTCCAACTGGATGCTCCATTCAACTCTGCAACAGACAATTTCATGATAGATGCCTGACAAACAAATGAACAGAAACAGGGGCGTACTTCGGCCAATTTTGAGTGTATGCCGAGTGCAGGCCTTTGGCCGAAGGGTCGCTAGAAATATATATAATATATAGCAAGATGTGCAAAAAAAGGGATTAAGGGGACATCTAAGCTAATTGCATTTCTATTGTCTTTATCTATAGTTATGAAAATAACATCATGTACATGTTTTGAATATAAGGTCTGACATTGACAATGTTTTAAAAAGTTCAAAAGTTATTTACTATTAGAAAAACAAACAATAGCCAGGTGTCTCTCTATTCTATTGTATAACAAGTTTTGTCTTTGTTATTGTCCTTTTGTTTCATCATAACTTAACATGAGATACAATCAAGGAAAATTTTGCTTTAAAATGATCTGTATGACTTTAATACAAACACAACAGCTTTAATGTTTTAGTGTAACAAAATGTTATCGTATTTATCAGCTAAGATGTAGTATCGCACGATCATTTATGTCCCTAAAAATATTTTTAAATGCGTGTTAAGTCAATGTTGAAAACACTAAATATTGTCTTTAACAGTTTTTATTCTCAACTCTACTCTTTCAGTTTCCATTCGAAATATTTAAGCTATTTCATAACGAAGTTAAATGCCTCACGCAAATTAAAGGATGCTGGCCAACTCGTTATCTAAAGTTGGTCAAAATAAAAGAATTGGGACGTACATGACGTGTCTTATATGGCTATACATTGTTCTTGTTGTATATTTGTCTATGTTTTAAATATGTATAGATGAGACTACGTAAAGAATATATATATGTCATTGTTTTCAGAAGTATACAACTTATTTCTATACACAATTAAAAAATGCAGTAGAAACATCTTTCTGCAGTGATATATTTTGTAAACACGTGTATTCATTTTACGGTCTCATAAACATAAGTTGAGTTCGGTTTGTAATTATAGATGCTGACAATGGTTCGCTGCAAAGATCTGATTCATAGGGCCCAAACAATTCTACACAATTGAATTGAAATCTGAAAAAAGAGAACATTTCAAAGAAATTGTTTATATCATATTTTTACATTGTGTACGTCACTCCCTCTTTCTGTTGAAAGGCCGAATATTTTGTTTTCTGAGTTTAAAAGTCTCGTCTTTCGCATAGAGTGGTATAAACTGAAATTTTAAAAATCATTCAAACCATACCTCATTAAAACACTGATTTCTCGGATTCGAGACTGACACAACAATAGAATAATTCTCTTCAACATGGCTTCCTGTTGATATACACAAGCAATTGTTTTATTTTAATTTGCTCATATGTGCTTTCTCCCTTTTCTTATAATTGAGTTCTTGATTGTTAACGCACATTAGAATAAGGTACCATCCTTAGTATACCTATAGAATCAATTAGCAGCTACAAATATGTTGATCAATCTACGCCCAAATTATTGATTTCATTTTTGATATTTTATTTTTTCGAAACTCTTTTCTTTTTATACGCCCGCGCGTATTGGCGTATCAGTAGGTACCCCACTGAGAAGGATAGGACAAATGTACAAAGGAACTGCAAGACAGACAATGCCAAATCTATATTCCTTCCATCAATTATGAGATAAATACAGTAGTGAAATTTTAAATTGATATTTTCAATACTTTTTGAGATACTCCATAGACTAAAATCAAGTATGAAACAAGAGTTGGTTTGAACCAGGTGATGCTCCCCGAATAGGTTTTTGACACAGTACAGGAAAGTACACCTCTTGTAGTTTAAGAGTTATGTCCCTGGACAAAGTTCAAAATGAAATAACTCCAGAATAACACAGCAGAGTAACTGTTCTTTTCACTGAACTTCAAATTATTGAGATCTCTATAATCTTCTTACAAAGTTTCCTGTTAGTACATGTTAGAGTTTCCTAGTTATGTCCCTGACAAAGTATAAAATGTAAAAATGAACAAGGGCATTAACTAAAAAATAAGGCAAGGTAGAGTTACGTTTCTTATGCACTGCACATCTACCTATTTAGATTTATCTACCTACAAAGTTTCAGGTTGATATCTCTTATAATTATCTAGTTATGTCTCAGACAAAATTTTTCTAAAAGGGGAGATAATTCAAAAACAAGGCTGAGCAGAGTTATAGTTCTTTTATAGTGCACTTCTACCCAATGAGATCTATCTACCTACAAAGTTTCATGTTGACATCTCTAATAATTTTAGAGTTATGTTTGGACAAAGTTCAAAGTGTAAAAATGAACAAAGGGCAATATCTCCAAAATTAGGCATGGCAGAGTTACGGTTCTTGTGCACTGCATAGCCACCCATTGAGATTTATCTACCTACAAAGTTGATGTTAATATCTCTATAATTTTAGAGTTATGTCCCTGACAGACAAGATTTTGTCTAAAAGGGGAGATAATTCAAAAACAGGGCTGAGTAATGGTTCTTTTGGACTGCACTTCCACCAAATAAGATCTATCTACCTACAAAGTTTCATGTTGACATCTCTTATAATTTTAGAACTATGTTCCGGACAAAGTTCAAAGTGTAAAATGAACAAATGGCAATAACTCCAAAATCAGGTATGGCAGAGTTATGGTTCTTGTGCACTGAAGATTGATATCTATTCACCTACAAAGTTTCATGTTGATATCTCTTATAGTTTTAGAGTGATGTCACAGACATGTTTTTGTAAAAGCGGAGATAATTAAAAATCATGACAAAATAGAGTTATGGTTCTTTGACACTGAACTTCGCCTCAATGTCTTCTACCACTGTGTCTTTGACAGGGAATAAAATGCCATAAACAAGGGCAACATTGTTGCAAAATATGCCCATCACAAAAGCTTTTGACAGAGATGTGGATATTATAGATATGCATATAGGGGATATGCTCTGGGCAATATCCAGAAAATATCTGGATGTTTTATCACCTCTAGTGACCTTGACCTTGCAAATATTA
Organism: Ruditapes philippinarum; assembly: GCF_026571515.1. Classification (NCBI taxonomy): domain Eukaryota; kingdom Metazoa; phylum Mollusca; class Bivalvia; order Venerida; family Veneridae; genus Ruditapes; species Ruditapes philippinarum. The sequence continues at coordinate 111,300 of NW_026853605.1, read as the reverse complement.
ACCTAAATTAAATGTGTCACACTTGTTGTCATGATAGTTATCATTTGTGTTACAATCCATCAATAAATGATGACTAAATGGTCCCTGTACACAAACTTTGACCTTTCTTTGTGACATTGACTTTGATAGCAGGGACCTTGATATAAAATATGTGCACATTAAGCTTCCCACTGGTGAACATTTGTGCCAAGTTACATTACAATTCCCCAATGAATGTAGAAGTTTGGCTCCAAACAAACTTTTTTCAATGACCTCTAAGTGTGACCTTAACTTTTAACCATGTGACACTGCTTCTTATACATTTCTATGAAGTTTCATTAGAATCCCACTGTCTGTGGAGGAGATATGCTCTGGATAAAATTTCTATATTTTATCAATTTTAGTGACCTTAAACTTGCATATATTAACCTAAATTTCACACCAGTAGTTATGATAATGACCATTTGTGTTTCAATCCCTCAAAAAATAAATACTAAATGGTTAAAATACATATTTTCATCTGATTTTTGAGTAAATCGACCCCTATTTGTGACCTTGACCTTGGTCACAGGGACCTAAATTTTGCGCGCAACACTCTGCCTCACAATGCTAAACATTTTTGCCAAGTTATATGTAATCCCTGTATGCATTTACAAGTTTTGCTCCAGACAAGTGTTTTTCATTGATCTCGAAGTGTGACCTTGACCTTTGACCTAGAGATCCGGTTCATGCATGACAAGGCTTCTCTTAGTGGTGAAAATTTCTATGAAATTTTATTTAAATTTCTCCATGCTTGTAAGAGATATGCTCAGGACAAGAACTTGACGCCACCCACCTGCCTGCCAGAGGGGAAACTATGATACAACCAGTTTTTTCAAACGGGCATATAAAAAGTTGAATAGGAAATTAACCTTTTCCCTCATATAAGCGTGTTTCGACGGCTTTTTGCCCCCTCCCCTTTTTTTGAGGCCTCAAACAGTGAAAAAATGCCCTATTTAGGCCCCCAACACTGGTTTTCGTTTGAGAAATGTTGTTAAAAAAAGTGACCACTATTTCTGCGCCGTCCCCCATCCAAATGTTACATCAGGGGGTTGCCAGAAGGGGGATGTGCCCCCTTCTGTTTGGGGGGTTTTAAGGGGGCGGAGTCCCCCTCATCGCCAAGAAAATTTTGGACATGTGACAGGCTAAAAATGGCCTCAGGTCGATCTTAAGGTAACTAGTAACCGACGCTGAAAAGCCTTGTACTCTATCTCAATTCATTGAGAAGTTGCAGCACTTTGAAATCAGTTTTGATGGAAAAAAAATGCAAAATAGTGATTTTTGGCAATTTTGAGACGTCCCCCCGTTGCCATGGTAACAGGAAATTTACGATTGAGCATGCTGTTACAGAGGCTATGATGTAGTCAACATTTGTGCCAAGTTTCATCAGTATTGAAGCATTTCTCATAGTTTTTCATAGCAGTTTTTGAACTTGTTACAGGAGGCTTTTCAATGAAAACGGCCATTTTTCGCAATATGCTCATGGGGTAAAAGGTTAAGAAAAGAATTTCAATTAAGATAAACAATCAAAATAACTTTAAATGAAGATTTGGCAAATTTGGTGTCCTTTATTATATCAACAAGGAAAAAATTCAATAACTACAGATTGATACTGAACCCCCAAAAAGCTTACCTGAGCGTTTCTGTTTTATAAGCTACATTTGTAAATACATATTATGCATGTACCAGCTTACCTATACACATTGCTGTTGTGTCCAGTTTACCAACCAACAACCCAGGGCCATACTTCACAAGCTCTATCCTCTGTAGTTTAGGCTTCACCTGTAAAGTTTTTTAATAAGGTGCACACCAACTCCCACCAACAGCTGTTTTTTTCAGATATTTTGTTTCATGTTTCCAATTGTGTCTAATTTCTTTAAGTTGTCTTCTTCTAACATTTCCAACAAAAGCTTAAATGGTCTTTGTAATGCGGGCAATCAAAATCAATCTGAAACAAGAAAAAAGATAAAACTTTAAAATATTGCAATTCCCAGTTAAAGAAAATTATTGTGTATTAACCATTCCATATTACAACAAGAAAAATCATTGATGCAAAGCATCAAAGGGCGACGCCAAAGAGAATTTGATCCAGATTTTGCACCTAAATTACTTTAAACAAAAATGTTGTATTTATAGCAGTAACCATTACATGTGACCTTGGAGGCTAAGGGCCAGTTTAAGTTGAAACTTAAACCAAAGAAGAATAAGACTCTGTTCTTTGCCAAGATGCAAAGACAATTTAATAGTCAATTAAGCAATCTTATAAGACTTATGCTATAAGAAAGAATTTCTTCAGATTTATTTATGAGACACAAGGATTTCCTGAGTCATCAGCATATAATCACTGGCACGAGTATCGGACCTGGGAAGAAAAAGATATGACCAAGATGACCCAGATTGATAAAAAAACTGTGTTTATAAAAAACCAAAAACAAAAAATGTAAATAATGATCCCCTTTAAAAAATATACTATCAACTTGAAGTTTATTTTTAAAGGGGGTCATTATTTACATTTATTTTTGGTTGTTGACACTTTTAAGATGAACACAGGTTTTTTATCAATCTGGCCATATTTTTCTTCCAAGGTCTGATACTCGTGCCTGTGCATTATAATAAAAGCTTAATTGCTTAGGGTTGAAGACATGTAAATTGACATATATTAGACATAAAGAGGACCTAAAATGAACATTCAGGGGAACAGCCATAGGTAACTCCCAGAGCAAGTAGTGAATGAGTACAGCCACATCAACCAGCTACTATCAGAGATAAGACTTAAACCATGTAAGAATGTCATTATATATGGCAGATGCTTGAAGTTTCATGAAGAAGAAGAAAAACAACTTCTTCATCCCAGATGTGCAGTTATAGTGTGTTCAACTGTATCAAATGCCCTTTTGTAGATCTAAAAGTATCATGCAATACTGCCTTTGTCCATTTTTTTCAAAATAATTAGCAATCTGTTCTTAAATGAAATCAAACATGTGTCAGTTAAAAACCACTTCTAAACCCTGACTGAACTGCCTGGACCATGACTCGAAACCCATGACTTTCAGAAGACCAATGAGCTATACGGGCCTGCTACACCATTTTCTTGTAATAATAAAATACAGTTCTAAACCACAACATATTTCCCCACTATATCGATTTGTGTTCGTGAATTTCCTTTATGTTACAGAGCATAGGAAATTGAACTCATGCTTATATCAGTCACAGGATGAGAAAAAACTTTGAGCTTGACCAGAACTCAAACTGTGACCAACAATAATGAATTTTACGAAGGCTGAATTTGTATTTTGCAATCAAGGGCACCGGGCAAAAACATGAAAATGCAACAAAACAAACCACTTTGTGGTAGATTGTATTTTCAATGTTTTCATCTGGCGCCCAGTTACTTTTTATACTATGTTGGTTTTCATGTGGCAAACAAATTCACCCACTATAAAATTAGTGCACAAATTTATTCAAAGGCAAGTAACAATCTACTCTATGTACAGTCTGTTGTCGGTTGACTCAGGAGACCTGGAGGTTGAGACCGGTGTCTCTTCATTACAAATAGATAAGACCGAAGCTGTTTTTTTCAAACTAATGCACATGTTAGAAAAAAAAGAAATAACTATTCAGAATATGATTTTTGAGACTTTATTAATTACATTGCTTGATCCAAGTTTTAAGGACATTTTTCAATCAATACAAGTTTTATCATTTATAACTATAAATGAAAAGTCTCATCCCTTTATAATAATGACATAACTGTATTCTCTTTAAAATGCAGAAAATATAAGTCTACATATAATATCATATCTAACTGGTCTAAGATATACATGTATGCACATAACATAATAATTCCCAGTTTATATTAAATAAATATGAAGATCCTAAAAAACATGCTTTTGATGACCCTTACAACTTGTGTGAAATTATATATAACAAAAATAGTATTTAATAGTAATACCTAAGATGAGAACAGAAAAGAACAAATAATTTAGTAAACATGAGTTCTTCCCTTAAATAAAGAAAACCTGGAACCCCAAAAAGAACACCCTTAAACAGCCAAAATTAATGAAATGCCCTGGCAGGTTTTCAGTTTTATCAAGCATGCAAATTAATGTAATGTTTCATAAAAATAGATTGGCCATGTTTGTCCAGCAAGTAATTTGCAGAAAATCGGATAGCTTTCAACATCCGGAATACTGGTTACACTTTGTAAAACAAACCATCTGCGCAACAGAAAATGGTAATAGGATAAAATCAATAGGATAATACGTTTACAACAGTTTCCATTACCTTATCCTTATACTCAATTGCAGGTGATACTTTCCTTCTTGTAGGAAAATTTTTGAAAAATGTATAAATGAATGAATGAACTGATACGGCCTCAATTCTAGACCAAACGATTATTCGAAATCCGGGGTTTGTAATTTGTGCATTAAAAAACTAAAGGGACCCCCCAGCCTGTTAAACTAACCTGAAAAATTTCGTGAAAATATATCAACAATGCACATGCTTTTTTTTATAAAAAGTTATTAAACAAATATAATAAACCTTTGTTTACTTGATTTTTTTAACGAATCAAAATAAAACTAATTAAACACAACATGAAATTAACTGCTAATAATAACAGCTCCTTCCATAGGCAAAAATAAAAAGCGTTCCATAATAGACGACGCCGCTCACCGGCGTCGCCAATAAACTTCACTTTTAGCAAACACAGTTTTAGAGAAATTTTATATTTCAATTTAAAAGAATTTTTGGTTTAACAAAGTTTTTCATTTGACCTGAGTTTTGCCTGAAATGTGATTATCCTTATCAACATGATTTAAATTCAATATACAATTGAGAAAGATTTTAATCTGTCAAATCATCTATTTCACTAGTGATAGATCTAGTCTTACACCCCAGTTACACAGACCCATCGGTGATTGATCGATAGTTTTTTTTAGCCAAATTATGGAGTGAACCGATGACAATGTATTTAATACCGATATCACCTATTGGTCACCTGTTTTCCACCTATCAACTGCTATTGGAGAAAGATAAGTTTTATCGGTGAAAAATTACCGATTGGGATTTTTAAACATGTTTAAAATTCTAGACCGGTGAATATATTCTACAAATAACCGACAGCAACCTATATCCAAGATATGCAAGCTGTTAACCACCGATATCTCCGATCAGACAAAGATATCTGACGAGAAGTGTTTAACCACTGATGACTATCTATCAAACACTGATTAATTAGTGTTACGCTCGATTAAGCTCCGATTTACAAACGATAAAAACCGATAGTATTTCAGCATTTTTATTACCGATCTAACTCCGTTTGAGTTTGCTTTCTGTCACCGTTGGCCGTTTACACAGAAAACCAGAAATAAAATCACGCATGACAACCGATCATAACAGCGAGTAAATTTAAAATTAAATGACCGATTGGGGACCAACCATCTGTGTAACTCAGGCCGTTAATATGTAAAGTCAGTACAGAATCTTATGTTGCATATATATACTTTTAACACAACGAAAATGTGAATTATTACAATTTACATGTACATCATGAAATAGGTGAATATATGTTTCCATTTCCTATGTAAAATGTGATACTATAATGCATGTATGTGATCATGTCAATTTAATATTGATGCACGTCTGCATGATATTATTATTGTTTGTTTGTTTTGGGTTTTACGTCACATCCACACAGTATAGGTCATATCGCGACATTCCAGCTTTACTGGTGGAGGAAGACCTCAGGTGCACCTCCGTGCATTATTTCAGGCACCTGAGTAGAACCACCGACGTTCTGTAAGCTAGCTGGATAGCTCCTCACATGAAAGAATCCAAAGTCCCTGTCGGGATTCAAACCCACAGCGGTGAGGAGCAAGTGGTTTGAAGTCAACAACCTTAACCACTCGGCCACGGACGCCCCTATGATGTTATTATAAATTTTGCATATTGTACCACTGGGGTCTATGACCTTCAGGGAAAAGATAAATAATTTTGTTAAACTTGTATAGGTAAGATTCAATTCTTAAAAGGATTGAGGCACTCTGTTTATTATTTATGGTAGGTAACTTTTAGGTAACATTCAATTCTTATAAAGAGACTGAGGCAGTCATTTTATTATTTAAGTAGATATTTTATTGTATTACACACATATTTCATGATCAATTATTGGTCAATCACAAATTTTATAATAGTATATAATATATATAATGCTCAAATTAACTTGACAGCAAAATGTGAATTATGTCACTTTTAAGTAAATTTTGTAAATATTAGTTACAACAAGAGCCACTGACAGGTTATGATAACGGTTGGCTTTTTTAAAACTTTTTCTAAAAGCAAACAAATAAAAGGTTTAAACAGTAGTAATATAAACAAGAGGGCCATGATGGCCCTGAGGTCGCTCACCTGTATAAAGGCACCCGGAGCGGGGCCAGTTTAAACCCCAGGGCTTTTATTTGAACAAACTTGGAAGACACCCATTAGAAGATGTTTCACGATGTTAAGTTTTTACTACACACATATAATGAAAAAAAATGATCTACCCCCTCCTTCCACTACCCCCCCCCCTCCGGGCAGGGCAAATTTTAACCCAAGGGCTTATATTTGAACAAACTTGGTAGAACACCCATAATCTTGAAGATGTTTCATGCTAAACATCTAAGCTCTAGCTCTTTGGGTTTTTTCAAAAGAAGGTTTTTTTAAGTTTTTTTACTATACACATATAGTTAAAACCAATGACACCCTGGGGCGGGGCCAATTTTGACCTCAGGGCTTTTATTTGAACAAACTTAGTAGACAATTACTAGAAGATGTTTTATGCTTAATATCTAAACTCTAGCTATTTGGGTTTTTTCAAAGAAGATTTTTAAGTTTTTGCTATACAAATATAAGGAAAATCAACAACACCTGGGGCAGGGCCAATTTTGACTCCAAGGCTTTTATTTGAACAAACTTGGTAGACACTCACTAGAAGATATCTAAACTCTAGCTATTTGGGCTTTTTCAAAGAAGATTTTTTAAGTTTTTGCTATACACATATAAGGAAAATCAATGACCCCGGGGCGGGGCCAATTTTGACCCCAGGGCTTTTATTTCAACAAACTTGGTAGACACCCATTAAAACATGTTTCATGCTAAAGATCTTAGCTCAAGCTCTTTGAGTTCTTTAAAAGAAGATTTTTTAAGTTTTTACTATATGCATATAGCGAAAATCAATGACCCCCTGGGGCGGGGCCAATTTTGACCCAAGGGCTTTTATTTGAACAAACTTGGTAGACACTCACTAGAAGATGATTCATGCCAAATATCTAAGCTCAAGCTCTTTGGGTTCTTTAAAAGAAGATATTTTAAGCTTTTACTATATGCATATAGGGAAAATAAAAGACCCCCTGGGGCGGGGCCAATTTTGACCCCAGGGCTTTTATTTGAACAAACTTGGTAAATACTCACTAGAAGATGTTTCATGCCAAATATCTAAGCTCTAGCTCTTAGGGTTTTTTAAAAGAAGATATTTAAAGTTTTTTCTTTCGGTTGCCATGGCAACCAGAGTTCTGCATGGAATTAAATTCTTTGAACAATTTTTAAAGGTGACCACCAAAGGAACATTCCTGTGAAGTTTGGATGAAATTGGCTAAGTGGTTTATGAGGAGATGTCATTAAAAGTAAAAGTTTACGGACGGACGATGGACGGACGCCGGACGAAAAGCGATCACAAAAGCTCACCCTGTCACTTTGTGACAGGTGAGCTAAAAATTGAGGTACAACAAAATTTTGGTTCAGTTAAAATCATGTCAGGTCTAGTAAACTCTTTTGGCTACTGGGGCCATTGGTCCAGTGGTTAAAAAAAGTTAATGACTAACCCTGAATCCCTATGTGTGTTTTTTTTTCATTTCCAGTTTTAAATTAAATTATATAACATTAACATACCTCTTCATCAGCATCTTCTGTCTTTAATTTCTTGATGTGTGATCCCTGAATAAGAAAAAGAGGACAATCATTAAATGTAATACACTTTTAGACTTAATCACTTTAAAAAGTATGTAAAATTAAAGATTGGTAGATTTTTTTTTTTTCGACCTGGAAGTGATCTTAACCTTTGACCTTCTGGACCCATAAACAAGGTACAAAAAATAACAGTAAATTTAACTTAACCATTCAGTTATACCTAATGATAAAGGGAAACTAGAAATGTGTCTAACAACACAGATTTCGCCACCATATAATTATGTTACTCACTGGACACTGGATAATATGATTTATATAAATATAGATATTATTACAGGACAGCATAGTTGATATTTCATAACGTTTTCACAATAAAAGACCTTTTAAAGTAACAGGACAGATGGCTGAGGATCAAAACAGCCTTTTAATATTCACAAGGTCTTATTAATCTTAGAGTGGCAGAGTACAAATTTCTCAGTTTCATCTGTGCTGGAGCATAAAACCGGAAAAAGAAGATAACTCTATCAAGCATTTTGACAGAATTATGCCCCTTTTTTCACTAACTGTTTTACTTAAAGTTTTTTGTACCACCTCAGGACTGGTAATCTATCAACATACGGCTTTGAAACTTTGCACACTTGTTCACCATCATAAACTCAACTTGTGTACAGGAGGTCACTGTACCAAGCTTTTTTTACAATATTATGCCCAATTATACTATCAAGCACTGAGAATAGTCGAGAACGCCCTATTTTATATTTGCACATCATGCAATATGTATATATTTTCTATGTGCATCTTTATTTATTTATGTGATTCATGCTTAATGTTTAGTTAATGGGAACTCAACCTAGCATCTAGAGGTCTAGGTATTGTGCATGACACACTGTCTCATTATGCTAAACACTTTTGGCAACTGAATGATGCATGACATGAATTTTAGGACGCATGCAGGGATGGATGGATGGACAGGGTTTTTTTTATTATTGAACAATTTTGCCCAATATCATGGCGGGCCATAAAAACATTTATATTTTTCTGGACTAGCTTTAGTAGATTTTAGCATAAATGACTGTTTTGTGAAGTGCCAGTTTCCATTTCAATCATGTTGCGAAATATACTACAAATTAACATCATTGAAATGCTACTTAGAACATGTTACAGGCACTATACAAAATGGTAGACATACAGTAAGACTGTATGTTGCATCTTTGATGTTGCAATTTTCCATTATGCACAGGTCTATTTACTCAAGAAAAAAAGTGATGCCGTAACACTCAAGACATCAAATTTTGCCTTTTTGTTTTTTAGTGGCAGTTGAAGGAGAAATCAACATGTCATACATGTATTGGGTTGTATTTCTGTTCAATTTTGCCATTGTTTTTAAAGATTCTGCAACTTATTGATAAAAATAAGTTATGAGGCCTGATAGGAGATACCAAAATTACCCATTACTTTGTATAATGAGAAGTACTTCCCGTACTTAAAATATAACCCATTATTATGACTTTATTTATACAAAGATGTTATATTAGTCCATAATTTAGAGGTGCCATCCATACAATCATGTACCTGGTCAATGAACAGTGTCAAGTTGTGTAGCGTCATGTTTGTATATTACGAGTTCCTGACATTTTTTTTTAAATGAATAATATTATAGTGACAGATTTTCAATCAGAAGGTTACAATAATAATTTAAAATATTATCAAGAAATTACAACAAATCATAAGTTAAAAACTTTTGAAGTTTTCTTTGATATTACTAAGTTTAAACCGCTCATATTAGCAATAAGCTATAAATAAATTAATAATCAAATTTGTTACACCTTGAAAGAAACATATTCAAATATAAAATAAATATTGTTTGTGTGCCATCAATCAATCAATATACTGCAATTTTTTAACAATTTTAAGTATAAGAATTCCTTTTTAAATGTAACAAAACAGGGCTGAACATCCCACAGAAAAGGGCCGAAACATCTAGGGGCTGGTTTTTGCACAGGGGCTGATTTGGTTTGGGGATATTACCGCATAAGGGGCCAGTTAAGTGTCAAATTGCTAATCGATCAGCGACACATGTTGCTTTTTTCTCTAAGGGCCAGACATTTTTGGCGAAAATATTGGACCGTTGTTGGCCTTGTAGTAGTGTAAATGATACATAGGGTAAAAAATAAGGTCTGTACTTAGTATGTAAATCAAATACTGTTACAACATAGTAGCCTGGACAACCGGCTTGGCTTACATTTAAAATGGTGCATGGATATGACGGACACTTCTTACTGGACCTTTCCAGTGTTTACAGTTTTATGTTTTAAAATTGGCTAACTTGTTATTCAATTGCTACACTGAGATAATACATTGGCAAACAGGACGTTTCGGCCCCAAACCAAATCGGCCCCAGTCGAAAAATCGGCCCCTGGACGTTTCGGCCCTTTTCCGTGAGACGTTTCAGCCCAACTATAGTGTATTGCTTGATTGATTTACAACAATTAATTTAATTACAATTAAATAATTATGACACTTTAATTCTTTAAATAATTATTTATTATCTTTTGATCTCTTGAACCATTTAGATATATGTTAATGTTTTTAAAGGTGTAACAAACAATAAAGGCTGGTTACTTTCTTTAAAAAAACCCACTTAAGAAAGTTACTTACAATTTTTCCTTAGAAAACATTATCTTTTGATCTTAATTAAACTCAAAGATACATAATTTTTTCAAAGTGTAACTAATTAACTGTTTATACTTTTAATATGCTAATTGGCGGTATTGTTTTGTGTCTTGCTTCTTAATCATTCAAATAAAATATTATCTATTCAGGTTAATAATTGTTTGTTTGTGTATTATATTTTTCAAATAAAGTTTATGTTCTGTTCTGTTTGTATTGATTTATACTTTCCCCCTACTACTATAATAATCTAGTTTTTATACAAAATGATTAAATATATATGTTAATTGATTATTTTTTTTATTGAAATGCTATTAATATATCGGTTTAAAATACAGTACTTATTCTGGTGCCGATTTGGTAAAGGGCCGAAACGTTGGGTCGTATGGGGCCGATACGTCTTGGGGCCGAAACGTCTCGAAATCATACATAGTCACTGGTTGACCTTGTTTGTACAAAAGAACACGTGGTTATGTTTGTGATACCGTTTGTAGATCTATACACTTTCAACTTACCCACCCCTGGCCCCTTCAACAGTATATTTTAAAGCTAAATAGATCTATATCTACATCTAGTACATGTATACTTGCCTTCTTTCGTTTCTTGAGAAAACGATTCAATGGAAGACTATCTTCTCCATGTGAACTTATGGTAAATACTCCCGGCAGATTAGTAAATGATAATGGGATGTTGCTTGGAAATGGATTAGCGCTTTCAATGTAAAGAGAATCTACTGTTCCACGAAATCTATCATACATTACTTGTAATGTTTGCAGATCCATACTGAACTGTAAATGGCGTTGTACTGAACAAGGGAAGTAACCAGTGCAAAGAAAGCCTTGATAATAGCCGTGTTGACGAGGTACGATATGAGCCGCGTGACGACAAAACCAACGTAAATGCGTTCGCGACCAGCACCCGCGCAGTCTGATCATGATCCATGTTGTTCGCTATCAGTTTCTCTATTGTAATAGGGTTTCTAAGCGAACAGCATGGATCCTGATCAGACTGCGCGGATGCGCAGGCTGGTGTCGCAAACGCATTACGTTTGTTTTGTCATGACGCAGCTCATATGATGCAATAGATAGTCTAGATATAAATTAAGCTTATGTGACTTTTCAAAATAAATGTATCAACGTTCAATGCTTAATTAAATCAACAAAAACAATTGCATATGACTATTAATACAAAGCAAATTTAACACGTAAAATACATACATTTGAATATATTTAACGTGCAAGCTACATATACAATTAAAATCATAGACACTGAATTCATATTTCAATTTAAAAGCTTATATAACAAAATTTGACTCTAGAAACAATTCCTTTTTACCCGTTTTACATTTACTAGACAATACATTTACAAAATCACCCATTGAACCATGAAGTTCAAGTTAGATCTGTATATATATTGTGTCTGAATGTGTCTTAATTTATCATCAAATAATTTATTATTTTAACGACAGTTTCGACGGATTTAACATCTGTTTTTGTAACAAGCTCCATAATTTGTTCGTAAAATGAATATTTGACAACGCTAAGTTTTCGAGTTTTAGCGCATATGTATTTGACTCTAATGATTTCATATTGAAAATGCTAACGAGAGAGATGATATGACATGAACACGAAAATGTTTCATTGCAGAGTGCGCGGTTAACTAAGCATGCGCGGTACTGTATTCATTATATTACTATTGTTTCATAGTTTGGTATGGAACGCCATAGCTGCCTCATGTTATTACATTTCTTTTTATCTTGCCCAGAAAGCGTCTTATTATGTCAAATATAAGCGTTGTAATGCCATTGTAATTTGTCGACTTGTCTAAACATTGCCTTATTATGCGTAACAGTAGTCTTATCCCTTTAAAATGTGATGTTGACTTGTGTTAACATTGTTTAATTTTTTCAAACAGTAGTGTTATCATGTCAAAATGTCGTTTTGGCTTTTCTGAAAATGTTTCCTATTTATGTCAACTGGTCCCGCGCTATTTGGTCAAATAGTGGAGCTGTTTTGTCAAAAGACTGTCTGATCATTTGAAACAGTAGTGTTCTCTTCGTCGTAATTTGGTGTTGACTAAGTAAAAGCACATCTTTATTTTCAAAAATGCCATCGGAATATTTTTCAAAATACGGTGTTTAAAATGCTTAACATTGTCCTTATTGGTGTCAAAATCAACTGTGTTTGCCAACGTACAACTACTGAGTTGTTCTTTTTAATATCAAATATTCGAATTATCTGCCGAAATGGGGTGTTGACTGGGCTAAATCATGCTTTATTATATAAAACTGTATGCTATTTTTTGTCAAAAAACGGATCTGACTGGTTAAAACACAGTCTTATAAAGTCAAAAAAATGTGGTATCTTGGGTCGAAATGGGTAATGACTTGTCTTAATTCTTTTCTTATTAAATGTAAAACAGAAGTATTAATATTGTCGAAATTTATGTTTTCTTGTAAAGCACAGTAAAACAAGTCTTATTTCGTCTGATAATTGTGTAAATTTGTTCAAATTTAGTTCTGTCTTGAGAAGCGCTGTCGGATTTTGCTAAACTGTCCCGTTATCTTTTTTGCTCTATCTTTGCACGCTCCGCGCGGGCTCTGGTCACGTGATACTAAATTTTGACAACATCGCATCTGGACATAATAACACGATTATCTGACATAATGAGGCGGTATTTAGACATGTTAACGTCATAATTTGGCAAGTTAACGCCAGTGTACTACATAATGATACTGTGTTTCAACAACACTTTTGAAAAGGAAAAATGAGACTTCGCCATTAAAGGACGATGTTTAGTAAAATTAACACCGAACCTTGACAAAATAAAATGACCCTTTGACAAAAAGATAGTAATTTTAGACAAGTCATCACCACGTTTCGACAAGATGATATGACTATTTGACATAATAAGACGAATATAGACGAGATGAATCTTTATTTGGACACAATAGCATGAAAAATTAAAATAGCGTTTTAACAGTGCATAACCATAATTTGTAAAGATACCATCATTATTTCACATAATAAGACGGTGTTAAGGCCGGTTAAAATAAAGTTTGGATAAAATAGCATGGCGATCTCAGAGAATAAGGAAGTGTTTAGACATGTCAATACCATCTTTCGACAAGTGAACAATACTGTTTGACATAATAAAATAACGTTTACACAAACAAACAAAATTTATTGGCAAGTCAACATGAGTATTTCACATAATAAGTATTTTTATAGACAGGATAACTACATTTTTAGACAAGAAAGGATGATGTTTTGGCACAATAAGACAGAATAACACCACCTCATACAAAGCAACATAACAGTTTGACAAAACAGGACAGCACTCAGCCAAGTCAATATAACGGTTGAACAAGATATCACTGCTAGCCGACATAATAAGACACGAGTTTGACAAGTTGACACCAACTTCCGACAAGATAACACTATTGTTTCACATAATAAGACAATTTCTAGACAAATTACCACCACAGTTGGACAAGACAGCATGTTATTTTGACATAAAAGACATTCTCTAAGCAAGATAACACCGAATTTGAACACAATGACTTGGCAGTCTGACAAAATGTGACGGTGTTTAGACAAGTCAATACCACATTTGGACAAGACAAAACGACAGTATAACATAATACAATAGTGTCATAACATACCAGGATCACATTTGGACAAGATGACACCAACTTCCGACAAAGTAACACTACTGTTTCACATGATAAGACAATTTCAAGACAATTCAACACCACATTTAAACAAGTCTGTGTTCAGACATATTGAAATCTTAATTCGAAAAGATGGCGTGCATGTTAGACATGTTAAGACTTCCATTCGGCATGTTAACACCGGATTTGCACATGATAACATGACGTTTTGAAATAATAAGACAGTGTTTAGACAAGTCAGCACTATCTTTTGACAAGAGAAAATGAATATTTGACCTAATAAGACTTCGTTAAGACAGGTTCTCATAAAACGTTGGCAAGCCAACACTTCTATTATACATAATAAGGCGCTTTTAGGGAAAAATAAAACGAAATGTAACAACATGAGGCAGCTATGGCGTTCCATAGTTTGGGGACCTTTCTGCTGAAAATTTGTCAGAGTAAAATCTTATACATATACATGCACAGTGCGTTAACTGGAGTGCAGGTATTAGTTACTTGCACTCCAGAGCATGCCCATTGATTGGTTCATTTTTGCTGGTTGGTTTACTTATTGTGATGACAGAGAAAGGGAAAATACATAGAAATTAATATCATATTCAGATGCTCGTTCATTGGTAACATTTTCTGGGGTTTCATATTATGACAACAGGGAACGTGTTTTTATGTTTGACTATGATACAAAAGAGAAAGAACATCAAAACACTCGGCAATTTGATTAATTACGCCCCTCGTACAAATCAGATAGCCTCGTGTTTCGATGTTCTTTCTTTTACAAGCATCGTGGCAAGGTCTGTACATATTATGTTAACCAAATACTGTAAAACTTATTGAAGTATAAGATCATATATATATACCAATCTCTTGTTGTCACAATTTCTGATGAGAAGTTTCTAAAGTTAGCTTTCAATACAATGGGTCATTTTAACCAAAGTACATAAGTTATATTCATTATGCTATCTAAGCACTGATATGTGCCATATATTAGAATTAGAGGTGAGGTTCTTAAAAAATCGTTTCCTGAAGGAGCCAATGCAAATTGAAAGCAGGGCCCGATGATGCCGATTCAAACAATCACACTAAATATCTAAGCACTTTGCATATGGTTGTAGAGAAGAGGCATGGAACGGTATTATTAAATAAGTCCCACACAACAGGGATATAATTTGAACAGCAACACATAGCCACTCACAGCATGGGAGAGGAGAAGGGTTTCACAGATTTTCTGAGGCGAGACTTTACTAAAATAAAGCCGAATATATTTTCTCCTCTGAAGAAAGAATAAGCCTATGTATAATGAATTTAGAGCATGGAAAATGTAGCATTTTTGGGTCTGAATGTGCATTTTAATCAAGTGACATCTAGCGTGAGGTGGATTCTGATGCTTTAAATGAACTTAACTGTGTGTGGGTATCTGCGCGCGCGTTCACCTATGTACAAAGTTTTGCAACATCATTGGCGTCTTATAAACATGATACATTCTATATTCATTATATTTTTTAGTAAAAATGCAAACTCCCCCACCCTTAGCAATACTGTAAAGAAGCCATTTTGATTAGCAAATCAATTTTAAAAGGGAGATCATCAAGCTTATCATCAAAATAGACTGTTCCTAATTATATAAGCCAGGAAACAGAAGTAATAATAAAAAGCCCCTGTCAATATCGATAATTAAATTTTTTATGTTTAACAAAAGATACTTCAAATCTTATAATTTGAGTTATACAAGTTGGAGTCATATAGAATTCTGTCTATTGAACTGACTGTATTTGTGTTGTTGTTGCACATAAGAAGTGATAGGCGTTTGAAACGACTGTGTTTGAATGTGTTACAAGTGGATTTCTGTCAAGGTTCAGAACTGTTCGCTATTTCGGGGAGATGATGTGTAAGCGACCGGATAGCTCAGTCGGTAGAGCCGCGGTACGGTATTCCGAGGGTCCCGGGTTTGAGTCCCGGTCAGGCTGCACATTTTTCTCACCCGGTGACATTTGGCGCCAAACGTTGGGCCGTGACTGCATATAGCTCAGAGTTTAATTTACATTGCTCTGTAACTCTGTGAAATTCGAGGACGAATTTCAATATAGCAGGGGAGTATGTCACGGTTCAGACTTGTTCACTATTTCGGTGAGAGGATGTGTAAGCGGCTGGATAGCTCAGTTGGTAGAGCCGCGGTACGGTATTCCGAGTGTCCCGGATACGAGTCCCGGTCAAGCTGCACATTTTTCTCACCCTTTGACATACATACAATACATTCAGAGAGGAAAAAGAGATTTCTTTAAGATTCTACAAAGATTATAAAAAGAGTGCTTACAGCAAAAGAAAAATTGCAAACGTATATAATGCTAATATATGCTTGATATACGTTTGCATTTTTTCTTTTACTCTATTTAAGATATCATATTGAAACTTCATATGTACTGTGCAAAAGGATGAACTTTTCTTCTTTTTTTTGAGCCTTTTGTTATTTTTCATGTTTTAAATACTAAGATCTCAAAGATACGCAAATAAAATGGTTGCGGGGTTAAACAATGAGAATGCATACATTGTTGATAAAGATGTACCATTGCGCATGACCACCGGAAGACGATGACACGATGATGAAATCGCGATGGTACGATGGTGAAAACTTGATGGTACGATGGTGAAAACGCGATGGCACAATGATGAAAACACGATGGTTCGATGGTGAAAACGCGATGGTACGATGGTGAAAGCACGATAGTTCGATGGTGAAAACGCGATGGCACGATGGTGAAAACGCGATGATACGATGGTGAAAGCGCGATGGTACGATTGTGAAAGCGCGATGTCACGATGGTTAAAACGCAAAGGTACGATGGTAAAAACGCGATGACACGATTGTGAAAACGCGATGGCAGGATGGTGAAAACATGATGGTACGATGGTGAAAACGCGATAGCACGATGGTGAAAGCGCGATAGTACGATGATCGAAACACGATGGCGCGATGGTGCGATGTTACGATGGTGAAAACGCGATGGTACGATGGTGAAAACGCGATGGTACGATGGTGAAAACACGATGGCACGATAGTGAAAGCGCGCTGGTTTGATGAAAGCGCGATGACACGATGGTGAAAACGCAAAGGTACGATGGTGAAAACGCGATGACACGATGGTGAAAACGCAATGGTACTATGGTGAAAACGCGATGGCACGATGTTGAAAGCGCGATGGTACGATGATTGAAACACGATGGCGCGATGGTACGATGGTAAAAAAGCGACGGTATGATGGTGAAAACGAGATGGAATATTGCGTTTTCACCATCGTACTATCGCACCATCGTGATTCCACCATAGTACCATCGCTTTTTCACCATCGTACCATCTTGTTTTCAACATCGTACCATCGCGTTTTCACCATCGTCCCATCGTCCATCGCGGGTACAGACTATATGAAAATATAGACAAAATACTGGTTGGAATACCAAATAACTTTTAAAGGTGGTTTTGAATAATCGTTTAAAATTCAGAAAACTAAGTCATATCCATCAAGAACAATGAAATCTAATTTAATTTATATAACATACTATTATGTTAAAATTTAAAGACCTAGATAATACGAGGATGCAAGGAAATGTATATAAACGTACTACAAGGCTACTTTAGTTGAAAAGTGACTTTTATTGTGGCTTTCGTACATAAATCGACATCAAATAATAATGCTTATCATCCAACTATCTGGCTAGGTTCCACATCAAGCCTACAATTAAACAATATTGTTATATTAGTCATTTCATTCACATAAAAATATCAATTGATGCTTCAAATGATATTTTTCAAGTCAAACCGAAATAACTTCAGTCAGTCATAAGACTTTCTTGAATTTTAAAACCATCTTATTATTCTGGCTAAAAGAAAGATTCATTGTAAAAAGATTTATCTGAGGTTGTATTTCATTATTTTAATGTTTACTATTTTTTTCTGCTTAAGCAAGTAGCTTGAATTTAGCACTACTTCCCAGAACATCCTAAAAATCCCGACACTGCAACATTTTCAATGTTGCTGTTTTTTTACTAAGACTTTTTCTAAGGTTTGCAGTTTTCAATTTTATCCAAGTATTGTGAAGCCAGTTGACTTGAAGTTGTAAATGTTTTACTGATGTTTAATGTATCTATACATACGAAACTAAGCCTAAATACCCGCGCTAGTTATTAAATCGTTCTCTAGCTGTTTTGAATTGTTACAAACTTTTAATGATAATTTAATCTTTGAATCTTATTGTTACAATACTTAGCTTTTCATAATGATAATTAAATATTTCTTTTCAAGATGAAACAAGAGCACCACTAGACGGATCATTATATGCCCGAAAGTGATTTTTTAGTAAGGATGAAGCATTTGTAAGACATTGGAATTAAATAAAGTATTATCTCCTTCAAAAAGCAATATTCCTTTATAGCTGAAAAACCTTCATATATATACAGTTGCTGTTTCCAAAGCACCTCACCAAGTTATTATCTTGTAAGTAAAAATGCTACGACGGATGGACGGAAAGACGCCAGGGGTATAACACAATACAAGCAATTTATTCAGGGCATATAACTAATGTACTCAATATAAGTGATTATACTATGAATTTTGACAGTTGTAAAACTGTTAACAATAATAAGGTCATTTGATGACCTTGTGACTACAATATAGATATGGATCTTTTATTCAATAAAGGCAATCATCCTATGAAGTTTGAACACTGTTACCCAAATGGAACTTAAGTCATGCTCCAGAAACCACAATTTTCAGTGTAAAGATCATTGTAACCCTGACCTTTGACCTAATGACCCTAAAATCAATAGCGGTCATGTATTGGACTTGGCTGTTCATCCTATAAAACTTTACTGCTGTAGATTAATTAATACTTAAGTAATTGAGCAGAAACTGTTTTCAGTTTTAAGGTAATAGTGACCTTGACCTTTGACCTTGTGACTCCAAAATCAAAAGAGTTCTTTAACTAAATATTGACAATCATCTTTTGAAGTTTGAACACTGTGGGCCAAATGGAACTTAAGTTATGCTTCGGAAACTGTTTTTAGTTTTAAGGTAATATTGAACTTGAGCTTTGACCTTGTGACCCCAAAATCTATAGGGGTCTTTAACCCAATATGGACAATCATCCTATGAAGTTTAAATATTATTACTTAAGTAAAGCTCCGGAAACCAAATTGCTAACGGACGGACGGACGCCAAGTGGAATAACATAATATGCCGAAATTCTTTCGGGCATATAAAAACGAATGACACTGAAATGTCTTATATTCTAACTCTATTTCACAGATGAAGTTATGTTCCGTTTCACACCATCCATCATCCCAAAGCCCAGTGCTACCATAAAAGGCCATACAATCCTGGTGTTTGCTGGCATGTCCAGCATCATTATTTGGCTCCCCTGGTCTCCAGTGTGTATACTTTAACAACAGAAAAGAGACAAACATAAGATAAACAAGTAAGCAGCAAAATTGCTACAGATTCTCTTACACAAAGTTTACCAATAATGACTAATGAAACTTTTTATTTTTTCAAAGGAGTTTACGAAAACTTATGGTAACAACGACATAATCTGAAGTCATTAGCTATTGAAAGAACAACCTGTTGACCATATTGACTAGTTTAATGAGGAGATATAAACAACCAAATCAACTTTGCTTCTTAAATTAACAACAGCGATCAGTAATCACATGTGTCGCCTCATGATGGCCAATTTCATGTTGGGACAAATTTTGTGACAGACAGACGGACAGTGCACAACTAGACTTGGTACTGATCATTCCTGTAAAGTTTGGATAAAATTGCACCAGTAGTTTATGAGGAGTAGTCTGGACAAGCTTTTGCGTATCTGGCAACACACAGAAAAAAAGACCTTTTTATCAAAGGGCCATAACTCCGCCAAAAATCATTCAACCGGAAAACCCGTGCAATATGCGCAAGGACTTGAGCTACAGATCAATCCTGTAAAGTTTCATTGAAATTGCATTAGTGGTATAAGAGAGGTGGTCCGGACAAACTTTAAAAATAAAAATTATTAAAGGGCCATAACTCTGACAAAAATCATTGAACCGGAAACTGCTGACATTATGCACAACTAGGCTTAGTACTGATCATTCCTGTAAAGTTTGGATGAAATTGCACCAGTAGTTTATTAGGAGTAGTCTGGACAAGCTTTTGTGTATCTGGCAACACACAGAAAAAAACACCTTTTTGTCAAAGGGCCATAACTTGGCCAAAAATCATTCAACCGTAAAATCCTTGCAATATGCGCAAGGACTTGAGCTACAGATCAATCCTGTAAAGTTTCATTGAAATTGCATTAGTGGTATAAGATAAGTAGTCCTGACAAAATTTAAAATTAAAAATTATTAAAGGGCCATAACTCTGACAAAAATCACTGAACCGGAAAATGCTGACAATATGCACAATTACACTTGGTACTGATTATTCCTTTAAAGTTTGGATAAAATTGCACCAGTAGTTTAAGAGCAGTAGTCCGGACAAGTTTTGTGACGGACGGACGGACAGACAGACAGACAGACGACGGAGAAGTGATCCCTATATGTCGCCACTACTCCGTAGAGGCGACACAAAAATCAAAATGTAAACAGATACTTGAAAAAATATGGTTTGGTATGTAATTATTCAAAGGAACAAAATGATAGTTTAATTTATAACATCTTCTGCTGATTTAGCAAATAAGGTTTCTATTGAAATTGTAAAAAAAAACAACATTATTTCATTTATTAGTTATTCTTGAAGCGGTTAATTTGAATACTCAGTAGTGTAAATGTTTGTGTTGAAATCGATATCGACGATTTATTGTTCTTTAAACAGCACGGAGGAAGGAAATGGTGTGTTACAAACTTAAACAACTTCAGGGGTCAAAACCATCTCACCTGCTGTAGCTAAGAGATGCATAGTCTCCTGAAATACGGACATATTTAGTCTCCTATTACGGTAACGCAGCGAAAAACAGTGACTGTAATTTTGGTCCCTTCGGCGCTTAAATGCAACCCCTCAGCCACAAGGGAAACGGACAATAAAATGGAATAACGGATTTGATACGTCATTAAAACACAGTGATGTCGCCGTGTCGGTATACTTATATCACTGGACACTTTTATAAGGATCGCGAAAAATACGCGTTGAATGTTTAACCCTCATATGTACTACCAGAAGATCACATGTACAAAAGATGTGTTCTCAATACATATATGATGAATGCTGGACTGCTTTTTATAGAAATTCCTAAGTCTGAAATCAGTCATAAGACCAAAAACTGAGACAATTTTGCGTTTTAAAGAAAATGTCATAACTTAAGTCTCTTTATTTGTTGGTATTGTACAATACTATACAAAATTACTAACTGAACGGCAGTTTCCAGCTTTTGATGTTATATCCTTTTAAAATCATGGTTTTATATGTAATCGGGATCTTAAAAAAGATGCCGAATCCCTCAAAAATCTGGTGAGGGCATATTATCAGGCCATGATTACATTATCTGTGACGAAAATACTTGAAGAAAAAAATGTTTATTGGAACGGTCTTACGTTAGTCCTAAAAGTTGGATATTTTGTCCTAGGACACACTTCACACTTTATATGAAACGCAGTCCTGCAGATATATTAAATTGACCCCCACCTTTACTGGAGTAACAGCTTTAGCCCAGATCCATTCTGTTTCCGACACGGCATCGGTTCCTCCAATCCAGTAATAAAAGTCGTGATCAGTGGAACTTCCTATACAGATATTTTCAATAATAAAAAAACAACAAATAATAGTTTAAATAGGTGAATTTACAAGAGTTTATAGTACGATGAGTGCTCGGCTATTCTCAGTGCTTGGTATTAAAATAAGAGCCTGGATAATGTTAAAAAGGGCCATAATTATTTAAATCTATGTTAGTTTTATGGGCCTTAGACAATGACCTATTATGCACACCTACATTATGCTCTTTAATATCAACCTATTCCTTTCAGCAGTTTTGGAGATACCAATTTGCAGTAAAATTATCCAAAATGTGGTGAGTACAATAGCATTCCCTATTCTCAATTTAAACGATATCAACAAGTACTAGTTTAATTGACATTCCCCATTTAAACATGTAATATTTATCACCCCATTTGACGCATGCGCATGCGTATGTTGTTTTTACCAAAATTATGATTAGTACTTGTTGCAATTTTCATATTGTCATCATTAAATTTCAGATCTGTGGTATTTTAATTTAAAAGAGAATGAAATACATATATAATATTTATTTCTTACCTTTAAATAATTTGATGTAACTTGCCAAGAAATTTTGCTCACGTTCAGTCTCAATGAAGGCCAAATGTGAACCATATGCTTCGCAATAAACCTGTCATCCGGCCAGTAATTTAAATATTATGTTAAATATTGCATTTTGTCATCAATTACATACTTGATAATCGCTTTTTATCAGATGTTTAATTAATACTACACAAAGCGTATTATGATATCATTTTTCTCGATTTTTTATTGGCTGAAACAAATACTTTTTGTCGTATAGGAATTTGTCATTAGTAACAGTTTACATTTTAAATTATCATAAATTCTTCACAAGGCTGGCTAGCTTCTCGGTCCTCGGTCGCATTTATCTAATGCAGGCTATATTCTCCCGTATATCCTGTTAGAAACTTGTATATAGCTGGTGGTATTTTACATACGTTTTATATACGAACGACTTAACTACAGTAATATGACTTGCGTCGTTTTACTCGTTTAGTGTCCAATTAGCAGTCTATTTCTAACAATTCTTTTCAGACACAAAAAATATTTTACAAATATTAATTAAGAACTTCTGACATACAAGTGCATCCGGCCAATTGGCAAGGTCGTGTGAAGCAATGTAGCACGAGTCATCATGACGAACAAAACCATTAGGACATTTCGTAAACACTAGAGAATCAATATCGCGTCGACCTATTCAAATAACGAAAACATGTAATAAATAAAGGTTTACATAGCTTTCTCGTAGTGTTATATATACGATATTTATTTATTTGTTTAACAAGACATACCAAATTATGTTTTTTCCTGAGTATATTGGCATTTCATTTCATTTCTAGTTACTTTTTAGTTTTGTAATTGCATATATGTATATATATATATATATCTAACTTAACAAGGACTAAGTTCTGATTGGTATTTTGAACAGTTACTGTAACATAAGGATTTTCATACTTATTTTTGCAAATTGCTAAATTAAAAGTTTTGCATCAAAAGTTCTAAAAGGACAGGAAAACACAATAAAGTTGACAAATAAATAATATACGAACACACGCATTTAAAATGTTATTTGACAAACTAGTGTTATTACCTTTGTGGTAAATTTCCTTTCTTAATAATTGTTTCAATTCTTTTTGCACAAGAGATTTAACAAGACTTTCTGAAATCGAGCAGTTACAAGTGTTTCCTTTTGAAGCTGCAATTGTTAAGGAGAAACAAAGTAGCAATGCTAAAACCTCCATTTTCTTGACAAGTAAACTTAACTATTGATGAAATGACCTATAACCCATATCTACTAAATAGTCCATTTTAAAGATAATGAATTATTAATGTAACAGATGTCTTTTTTATCAGCTGTCCTTTTAAACAAACAGATCTATTTAGAAACAAACTTGCATATACTTAAATTAGAATAATAAGATACCAGTTTTTTTTCTTTAACATATTCTTATTGTTTTGCTTTGCAGCCCATGTAAAATGCTCAGGTTTTCGCCTCTTTTTATGTAAAATTATCAATATGAAAATAAATTATATTGTCACAGGGTGAGAAAAATGTGCAGCCTGACCGGGACTTGAACCCGGGACCCCTGGAATACCGTACCGCGGCTCTACCGAGTGAGCTTTCCGGCCGCTTACACATCTTCTCCCTTAAATAGTGACAGTTCTGAACCGTGGCAATATTATCAATTCTATTCTTGCAAATCATCCTTATCCTTTATTTCTAATTTGTTTTGAATAATACTGAATGGACGCAGCTAGCGCTCTGCTTACTATTTTATGTGTATATTACAACTGAATAGTTTTATTCAATAGTGATTCCAGGTTACCAAAATACAGGCTACATCGTACATACAATACAGAGTAGTCAAATAACATGTACTAACAGCTTTCGTCAGCTAGGACTGCATACCATATTCACTAACACCAGAACTGCATGAGTTTGCAAAATGAATTGAGACAGAGAAAAAGACCAGTTTTTCAAAGACCCGTATAAAATACGTTATTACACATTGGTGTTGCGATGACCTAAAAGAAGACCTACGTCAAAAAGCATTATCTCTTAACGCAAACGAAGTGCAAACAACGAAATACTCAATGTCTTTAAACAATAAGTTTTATAATAAAGATACAGGAAAATGTATTGTTGCAGCTTGGTTAGCTACGACTGCTAAACAGAATCCCTAAGAAACAACAAAAAATGCAAAATTGAAAATGTTGCAGGCTCAGTTTGATTGAGTCTGTCCATGAACGGTACTTAAAAGTACAAGGTACCGTAGACACCCCCCCCCTTTCAACGGGTTAAGTAGCACTCAGCATTTAAGCATGAAAGTGGTGAAATTTTGAAATGAGATATACCACCGAAGATATGAAGACATTCCCTAAGAATAAATCATCATTTAAAGTGTTTGTGGCCAATTGTTATACAATGAGAGGCGTGTGTAGTGGTCAGATTCAATGAAATGACTAGATTTATGTGGGAACACATTCAATATGTTAAAATGAAGTAAAACATCATGTTTTAGTTGACAATAGTTGACAAGAATTATTTTCCGATTGTTTTTTGTTTCGAAATAGAAGAATCTCGAAAAGTTCAGGGGGGTCACTATAATAAAGTACATTATGCGCCTTTCAAGAAGTTGATGTGATTGCAACACAATCGATGAAATGTTTGTATTTTCTGATTGTTAACTGCCTTGGCATCTTGACAGAGTAGAAAAAATGCGAAAGATAAGCATGATTTGTACGATTTATGAACTATTTTATAATAAAAATGTTTATCTTTGGCTTTAAGTTTAAGTGTTACATACACAATTACAACATTAACTTAACTATTTTGATTATTACGTCAAGATTAAAGGCTACAGATGATTAGATGGAAGAAAGGTAAAGAATTAATTATACATGTATGTTATCATGAATACATGTATACGTATATTTATGTCATAAAGTTATAATAAATGAATTTTAAAATAATGTCACCATTTAGCAACATTCAAATCACCTTTCAACAGTCTTTTTTATTAATGTAAGATTTAAAAAAAACAATGACATATTAAGTAAAATTTAAATTAGAGAAAACATTCACTATAATAAAATTCTGATATGATTTGATATTATCAAGTATTGATGCAAATTACATGTATGTGAAATTTATGTACATGTATGTCATAAAGTTATAATTAATAAATTAAAAATAAATGTCACTATATAACAGCATTCTTATCACCT
Organism: Ruditapes philippinarum; assembly: GCF_026571515.1. NCBI lineage: Eukaryota > Metazoa > Mollusca > Bivalvia > Venerida > Veneridae > Ruditapes > Ruditapes philippinarum. Next base: position 85,504 of record NW_026853605.1, on the reverse strand, counting down.
GTCAACATTCATTTTTTGACTTATGAAATATAAAAAACTATGACATACTAAATAAAATTTGAACTGTAAACAAATTATGGTATGGTCTGATATTATTATGTATTGATGTTAAATACATGGATGTGAAATGTATGTACATGTATGTCATAAAGTTATAATAAATAAAAAATGTCACCATATAGCAGCATTCCTTTTCATAACATATTATAAATCATAGTTAACTTTAACAAATCCAAGTGCTAGTATCCAATATATGCCTTTACAAAGTGAAATCATGAGCATGTTACTTTTTTGTGAACACACATAACATCGTCTTCCGAGAACTAAGACAATTACGTAAATAATGTAAATGGTAGCTGATAGATGTCTGTGCAAAACGTTTACAGCAACAAAACTTTCGGAAAACCCAAACATATTTTATATTTGGTCGTATGACTTCCGTCAGAACACTTCGACAATTATTCATTATAACCTCGGAGCGACGAAAGTTCAACAACGTGACTGACTTCAGATATAATATTTATATCTAAATGTTTAACATAAGTCAATTTCGTTAAGTGGACTTGTACACGATATACTACTCAACATTTGCTAAGCACCATAAGTTGATTTTCAAAAAATCACAAGTATAAGGCAGATTTCTTTCCATATTTTTAAAATTTTTGATTCAGCAATGTTTTGAAATAGTACCCTGACATGATTCCGTGTTGGCTTATTGGTAATAAGTCGTCTTTATAGCATGGAAAGCATACACTCCGATATTTTCATGATTTCGACGGTGTGTACACTACCGCGACATTACCAGCTTATTGTCATTCAGTGGCTTACATTTCTCACATCTGTAACTTCGATATGGCGAATACTAACATAAGGTGACATTTGAGAGAAGCACAGTAATGGAGGGCTGTAGGGATGGTGTAGCAGGGGCCACCTTGGTGCGGCGCTTGGTGGACACAACACCGTCGTCACCAGAGCCTGGAAGAGATACCGGCTGCATGGTACACCCACAAGGAGGCAAAGGGTCACAGCACCAGCTCAAGATCGGGTTGTTGTCGTTCATGCACGTCGTGCAAGGTTTTCGACAGCAACTTCTCTTCAAAGTGACCTTACTAATGCTGCGGGACCCGTGTTTCCACACAGACGTAGAAGGCTGCATGAGGGTAATTTCGAGGAAACCTTGCATACGTATCCCCTTGACACGTTGACATCGCCAGGCCCGTTTGCAATGGACCATGGAGCAAACACGGTGAACCATGCAACACTGGAAACACATTTTGTTCAATGAGTAGTCTAGGTTCTGCTGATCATGACAGCTCCGGAGGTGCGTCAGTTATGGTGTGGAAAGGCATCAGCTTGGATGGACGGGGTGACCTGGTTGTGCTAAATAGAGGTACAATGACAGAACGTCGATACATAAACGACATTTTAGACAATCAGGTTCGGTTGTATGCTGGAGCAGTTGGCGATTAGTTCATTCTAATGGACGATAATACTCGCCCCAATAGGGCCAGGTTGGTACAGGTCAACTTGAGCGCGTATTGAGCGCAGCCAGCTCGCTCACCTGACTTAAATCATATAGAACACATATGGAAAGAGCTACAGGCTAGAATTTCAACTCGTCAGCTGTCTCCTAGAACCATCCAGTAGCTTGGAGCCATGTTTGTCATTGAATGGGCAGCCATTCTCGTTAGAACGACCACAAACATAATAGGGAGTATGAGAAGGCGCTGCCAAGCTGTCATTGATAGACACGTTAAGCAAAACTGTAAGCAAAAAAAACACAACAACAACAATTTAACAAATTAGGAAAACACGCTGCATGTTTTGAAATCTTTAAAGAGGTGGTTCATCCACTTCTCTAGCACAAAATCAGTGTAAAACACATTTATTGGGGTAAATTCGTTCTTCAGCTGAATTGATAAAAAAGATAAATACAGAATCCCTAAAGAAAGCCCAACACGGCAAAAATGAAAATGTTGCAGGCTCGGTTTGATTGAGCCTGTTCATGGACGGTACTGGAAAGTGCAAGTTACCGTCCACGCCCTGATAAAACCGTAAATCAACATTTAAAACCTTTTGAACAGCGTTGATAAAATTATTCCCCCAAAAATCACACTCACACATATGGTTATCAGCAAAAGTTGAGTAGTACATGTATATAATGAACATCACCTAACTCTCCAGATTTGACGATGCTCTACTTAGTAATGTCAGACGACAGAGAAGATTTATTATTTACATAAAACATTTTTTTTGAAGAATTTTCTGTATTTGTCTTTCGGCTTTCAAGGCACTGCACGTTTCTTCTACGAGAGTGTAGAGTTTCGGTCAAGACGAAGGAAGAGCAAGACATAGTGGTTTTCTTTTAGGCGAGCCCTCAAGGGATTGTAAAACTATAAAAAGAATGTGTTTATCATTTTTAATTTTTTACACAAGTTTAAATTCAATTTGGAAACTTATAATGTTAAAAAAGCACAAATTTGTTTTGTTTTCATATCAGGCTCTAGTACTACTTCAAGACACCCCATGATTGATTAACAACGTCAGTTTAGAACACCCACATTGGAAATTCTGATTTCTGAAACAAATAAAATATCGGGTACCTATTCCTTTTGTGGGAGGCGACACGCCACTTCCAGTGACATTTGCTACTTATGTGTAAAATGGGACATTTCCGGAGAGACTACATTTGGTTCAACAATATCTCAAACTATATTACATAGTTGATTTTAACAAAAGTCCAGAGTTTCCGCCTTCTTATTACTGATAAGTATTAATTAGAGGTTAATACTTGGTTGTTGCTCGCCATTATGCAATAATGGCCCGAAGATGTGTATACTTGCCGCAGGCCCAAAGGACATAATGAACTCGAGGGTCATTATCGCATAATGGCGAGCAGCAACCAAGTGTTACATGTATTACCGTCTTTAAAACCTATGTCCGAAAAACGGCGTTTAGACATCGCCACTTATCTTGGTTGTTCCCTTTCTAAGAAACGGACAGTAGTCAATGTAAACAAATATTTGTCATACTGTACAGTTTAACTTACAAAAAAAAACAAGACAACACAAAATAAATATAAGAAAATGTTGTTTTATTGTTGTTTTTATCGATAATACAGAATCCGACTCTTCACATTTTTGTGAGAATTATATTTAGATCTAGTGCCAGTTTTTATGAAGTTTTGTGCCTTCAAGAACGGTTTCTGAGCTGTAGAGGTCTAAATGGAAACGATACGACCTTTTCGTACAATCAATCTAAAGTCATTTTTGGAATGTCTGAGGGTCATGTATTGTCTTGAGTTTATAAATCTTCAATGATAAGCTTTGCTGATTGTGATTAATTATGCCATTTAAACTTTTAAAAAAATGTGTGCAAGTGACTACAGTTTATTCAACGTCAACAGCCATTTTGAAAATCATTGAGAGTTGATCACGTCATTCTGCACGTGCGCTCATTCACTCGCCCATTATGGAAAAACAATGCCGAGTAGCAAGGCGGCCAAAATTGCATAATGAAAAAGATCTTGCCATAACGGCCCTAAAATATCCTAGATTTTGTTACTATATATAGTAACATAGGTATTAATTAAACATTTTTTAGCTGATCAACTCTTTGAAATAAAAAAGAAAGAAAAGGAAAAAATAAAGTTATTTATCTTTTTCGGACGTACATTCTTCTAGTGTTTAAGGTAGACATGATAGCAGATATTACGGCAAATGCAAAGCTTTTATCCCGCTACTGTCTATATCATCAGCTGGATAAAGCCTTGCCGGATAAACTTATCTATCTCCAGTCATTACGTCACATGATGACGTCACATGTTTAGCAGCAAAACAAAACTGCATATATATGCTATTTTATTGGGAATAAAGGAGAATGAAACCATTCAATTATTCTAAAAACACGATAAAAAGCAGGATAAATCAAATCCATGGTTGATGTCGGGATGGAGAAGGTTTATCGTTAAAGGTCGCCAAGTTACAGTTTCTCGCTCACCGGATAAACCACCTCCATCCCGAGATCAACAATGTATTTTCTATTTTCTTGTCAAGGATACATCATTCACTTTACAACAATACCTCCTCATTGATAAGGTTATATTTGTCTGCCTTTGACGCATGAAATGCATCATATTCATATTACGTATTCAAGGACGGATAGTATAAATTAATTATTTTAAGTCTGTTCTACCATCTTTAAATGTTTTGTGCGATCTACTCTGATCTTTTCTTTAAGACAGAGAACCCATGTATTTGACACAATTAATCATATATCAGAGTGGCTGATATGTTTAGATTAACATGGCTTTTAATATAGATCCTTGTTTCAACATTTGACACAGTTTTTTATTTGTTTGGGTCGTCAGACCAAACAAATAATGGTAGCGAAATTTCAGACCCTGATGTTCTTATTTGCAAACGCCGAAAGTAGTCCAAACTCCCCGAAGCGGTTACTTCCCTTTATATGTACACTTACGCCGAAAAATTAAGGGGAGATCACTGCATAAAGATTGTAAAATGACAGGCGCATTAATTTTCATGCAGAAAAAATAGTTCCCGATTGGTCGAAGATTTCTAATGTTATGTTACTAGTATTCTTATAGATAAACGCTAATATTAAGCCTCGTGATTATTTACATCAGTTTTAAACAACAGGTTTACCGTGAACAAAATATATCGAAATTATTTAGGGTTACAAACTCTAATTTAGATGGTTTTCTTCAGAGGCTCTCTTAAAATTTCACTGTGGTCGAGGGGTTTACACGCTCGGTTTGGAAGCAAAATGTCCGGAGTTCAAATATTAATTAAGGAAACTCATCTCATGTTCTTTTTTTTTTAAATTGTTTAAGCCAAATAAACATTTATTGAATATCAGTGTTGCAATTAGTCTTATAGCCAATTTACTATAGTTATAACACTGGAAACAGCATTGGTGACACTATACAAACAAATTGGTTTATAATCTCACAACCTTCACCTTTCTGACATTCTGAGACCCAAACAAATTCAGCGCCTTTTGTGTTTTGATTATATTACTCGCAGTAATACAGTTAGTGTAACAAAGGTAGGGTATACTTGTACATGAGTTAATTTTTGTAGTTGTTAATGCAATGTTTTTAGGGTTTGGGGAAGGGTCTAAAACACTCGTCTTAATGGAGAATTCGTTAATGTAGTTATAAGAATATGATCAACACCACCTCACAAACGAATGTTTTTTTTTCAAGAGTATATTGCAAATGAAGGTAGTCTACCAACATTTTCACTTTTTGTTTAGGAAAAGATAAAATGTATTATTTTTACTTGCATTTGATTATTAAATTGATTATAATTCAGTCACAATTACCTAGTAGTACGTTTACTTGTATCTTATCTTTCCTTGTCACAATCTTATATTTGTAGAGCTTCCTTGTTGCTAAATTCTTTTATTCTATCATATGGACTCTTAAAAGAATATAAATTTGTTTTACTCATATTCATTATGAACAATTATTACACTTATTCCAAATTACATTTGAATACTAAAAAACCAAGTCACAAATTTATAGCATTATTATTTCTTCTTTTGTTAACAATAATGTGAAAGAATTTAAGCGATTTGGTAAATTGAGGAACAGTCGGGAGGTGTGAACGCACCTGGATGTGCAATTTGCTTCTGTAAAGTGCATAAGTTTGTCGTCATCAGAGGGCATTTTCCGCTATCCATGCTGAAGGATCCTAAAGTAGTAATAAAACGAATGGTTTTGTATTGCGAAATGAATTACATATTTTATGGTGTAAATAAAATTGAAAATAAAATGATACAAAAATGATATAACAGTTTATAGATACCGAAAATACAATTGGTACATTGTGGTTTGTTTCCATTTTTGTTCGATACAAGGAATAATTTAATTTTTTTTTTATTTACCTGTAATAACATAATACTTATTCTTCTTCAGCAAAACTCCACACGCAGCACTTTCTGTTGGTGTATATAATTTACTGAAGTCTGGGTCCTTTGGGATATCCTATGCGATTATAAAATTATCTTTTATATATACAGTCACTTTGAGTATGTAAACTAGCAAGACATTTTCTATTTGGATATGATAACTTGTAATACCTAAGCTATTTGTCAAAATATTTACGGCATTTTTATTAAAGCACTGCGCTGTTCTAACTACCAGTATACCGAGTATATAGAGCACTAAATGTGAGTTTTTTAACATGTGTCCCATATTTAATTGCATCTATTGCAACAGGTTTGCTAAAATATAATGTAATTTACAAAATGCATTTACCAGAAAAAATCCCCGGTTTTTTATTATAAAAGATATGCATCCTAGGTTGACTTCAACAGGTAAATGAGAAGATTTCGAGAATGCTTAACTTGACGAAATCGAAAATATTGCAGGCTCGGTAAGGTTTAAAACGATTCTTTTTCATTATTTATTAGGATTCTTATCAAATTTTAGAAACAAAAGCATAATGACGTCGTTTTAAAAAGAATATAATCCCATCTTGTCTTGTTTAAGAAGAGACAAAAATTTGTTTCTGTAAATAATAATATTCTTGAATGGTGAGCTTCAGTATGATGAGTACTTTTCAGATGTCATAAAACTTACAAAAGGTCTGAATTGGACTACAAAGTCGACGTCGTACACTCTCCAGTTCCCAGTGACAGTACCATCGTCTTTAATGTAAAATATCCCAGCTGAAAAGATATTAAACTTTCATAATAGTAATATAATGATAGTGGTACACTTTGTGTTTTATTTAATTTTATAAAATGAAGTCAATGGGATTGAAGAATAAAGATGTAAAAAATTGACAAGAGATACTTATTTAACATTAATTTTTATGCCCCGTTTGTTTCTTCTGGTCTTAACGTCGATTGTAACACAAGTTTAGTCATATCTCGACAGTTGATCCGTCAAACAAGCTTACCTCGATAACTAACCAGCATTTACTTATTTCTCCGCAAACGACCGACGACTTATACATGCATTTTCAATCAGCAATGAGAGACAAATGACCATTAGACACCATGTCCGAGATCAATTTTCACAGATAAATTACACCTCGACCTAGGACCTAACAGAGATCCCTGGATTATTAGTTCAATGTTGTCCATATTGAGCTATACAAACAAAAACTAATGCCATGCATATTGACGTGTTATTATATTACAATATTACGCCTGCTTTAACGTTGTAGTACCGTCTAGGTCTTGTCTATGAACCGACTGATCTACGGATATTCAATCATGCTCAAAGTAATAACTTTTCTACAGAGGGAAGTGGAAGGGGAGTGGAGCAAACATAAGCTTAATCGGTTTTTGAAATACTTAAACTCCTATTTGCATTAAAAAAATATATATTTATAATATGATGTAGTAAACAGTTACATGTTCTATTCATCATGTGACTTCAGAGAATGAATTTGCTTGTAACAAAAAGAAAATCAATCACACGACAGAAAATGAAAATTCCGATTAGCTTTGTGTGTACATAAAAAAAATATTTCAACTAACCTAATGGGTCGTTGCAAAATTGTTCTATCCAGGTCCTCGGTTCGCAGGTGCATGCCGAAACAGTTGTCATTGACAAAGACAAGAGGAATGAAACAGCAAACAACAGTTTTGACATCTGAAAGAATGTGTCAATGTTATATAATAAAGACATATTTCAAGACTGTTAACAATTAAATCAAATTTGATTATCAGAAAGTCATAAATTTAAACAAATACAATCGTTCAGAAACGTATGATCTGACCAGACCCTTTTTTGCTGATGATTGTCACCATTTGGTATTTTAAAATATCTGAATTAGAAATATAATCTTTAATTTCTAAGCAGGAAAGAACACAACATTTATCAGAGAAAAGTTCTTCAATCTAAATTTTGTACCCTGTTAGCCGAAACATTTAAAATTCGTTTATGAAAACAACTATCAAAATTAATGGTCCATATACAGTGAAAATGAGTTTAAATGGACAACTTTTATTTAATATTTTTGTAAGACAAATTAATTTGAACGTGTTTAAAAAGGGCACTTACTAAATGCTTATATGTTATTTATCGATTTGTAAATGTGTTGGTTGTATGATTGCATAAGCTAGATGTATGTTATGCTAAAAGTGTATTACAAATGTATCAATGTCCGAAAAAAGAAACGCCCGCTTTTGGAGGGGAGATTCAAGTTCTGGAGAGTGCGATTAGCAAATTTAAAAGCCATTTTCCTTCTGGAAATCCGATACCACTAAAAGCCCGAATAAGAAACAAAAACTTTGATCTTAATGAGCGGTATTAAGTACGGTTTGGAGTTTTGATGCGCAAGAATTGACCATGAAGGCCGTAGAACTAAATGGTTTATCAATTCTCATCAAAACGACAAGTTTCGTAGTCATTGTAGATGCATGAAACAGAAATAAAACGAGAAATATAAATATTGTAAGTATGTTATAAGGAAACTTACATTTACTTGCTCGCTGCCTGCGTGTTCCTGCACAATAATCCACAAAACTATGCAACGTTTCGTTTTAAACAAGTGCTGACAACATTTCACTTTTAATGCTAATATACATAATAGAGCAAATAACCTTGATGAACAATGCATGCATTACTTTTTTCATATGTGATATGATTTTGCCCATTAAGTATTCATTTATTTTTTTTTCTTTCTTATAAAACAATACTTTTGTGCTTCATGTTTATGTTTATTTCTAACAATTATAATTTTTGGTTGACATTTGCAATTAACTTGTTGTAAACGTTACATTTACATTTTACTGAAAAGTTCTATTTGAACAGTAGTTTCCTTGTTGAATGATATTTAAAGTGTTTTATTGTCATTGCAAGTGACTGTTGCTTACTTGATTATTAGAAGGAAATGAAAATTATATTATTCAGTTAAATATCATATAATTTTAAATTAAGAAATTTTATGCACGAGCGTCATTAGTTTTAATTTCCGTATAAACATTTAATAATACAAGTGACAGAGATAAGTTAACATTAAACATTCACAATATTACACTGACATTTCAAACCAAGGTTTCGTTTGTATTAAAAGAACAATTATAATCACGAATGCCTTAAAATATACATGATTTTATCAAATGCATATGGAATTTCGTTTTTGTTCTAACATGACAATTTTCTTATTAAATTTAGATGCCAACAATAATTATTATAAGCATTCAAGATTAAATCACCAATTTCTTTTTTTACCGAAATATACTTCATTTACATTAGGATGTCAAATATATACATTTATTTTACATTATCAGATTATACTCTCTTTTTTGTTTACATTTAAAAGCACGTGTAAGAACTACTTTCAATCCGTATGAAGCCCGAGTTTATTATGAAAAATAGCCAAGATGTTCCAATTATGTAGATTCGTCATCACTAGTGGATGACTTTTATTAATTTTGTGGAAGTGGGGCAAAGATCAAGGTAATCGGGCCCTTTATCACTAAAATCCTGTTCCAACAGTAACTCGAAGACGCTTTGGTCTCTTTTCTTCTGATTTCGTGTGGAGGTTGTCCACGTTAAGTATACAAAAACTAAAGTAAAATGTTTGAGCATGGAAAGGACGAACAGAGCGGGTAGCAGAAGGGGCTTAAAGAAAGCCAGTTGTTTGAGTTAAAATGTTAGGAAAAAGAAAGATGTTTGAAGAGATTAGTTTGAAATTAAAATCGAAGCTGGCACTTTACTGTCATATAGGCCTGCAGGTTTCTCATAATAAAAGTTTTCGACAGAAACTTCGAATTTCGAAGAGAGTAACAATGATATAGATACACATTTAGAACATTTTTAAACGTTTCGTCTACATTCAGGATTAGACAAAACTATGGGTAGTTAGTCTCGCATCATTCTCAACAAGCAAAACGCTTGCGATTTACACAGGCATTTAAAACTTTAGTGACACGCTAGCAGTTGACAAAACAGTTTTAAATAGAAGTTCGGATACTGTTAACTAAAACGGGTTTTGAGTTCATTACAACAATAAACAAAAAGATGGGCATAGAGATAGATGAAATCATGCTTTGACGATTTTAATAATCGTTTAATATTTTTAAATGAGAACAGTTTTTAAAGTTTGCTAATCAGATTAAACTTTGTTTACAAAAGAAAGATAGAAAAAGTACAGAAATGAATCTCAATTTTCTGAGCAATGCAGTCAAGGTTCTGTCACTTCAAACGAACCTCAAAAATCAATGTTTAAGCCTAAAGTCTCCCCAAATTCAAAGCGTAACCAATTGACAGTTTATGGAAGAATATACTTTATATGTATAACTGCAGGTCATTTGGCTCGTGGTTGCAGAGACAGAACAAGAAAGAAGGTTTATATGTTCAGAAAGATTGATGTATCTGATTACAAAACATATTCAGCTATGTGTATGTGTACTTGACGTGTTACCTTATTTCATAAGACATGGTAAGATAAGTTAACAAGCAGTAGTTCAATGTCAAAAATAGTATGTAGCGTACTCAGTATCTGGTATAAAAATAAATAATATTTAAGAGCTGTTATTTGCATGATAAAAAGGGTTGAGTTGTATAATTTCCCCGATTTATTTTCTCTTGCGTAAACGATGTACTGTGATATGATTATTTAGTGCCAATCATTTCTATATCGATATTTAACTTTGTTTATGTTTAACTTAAATAGATTTTGAAATTACATCTATTTGCAACATGTGTTAATTATTTCAAGCGCATCGCACTCGCACGTGTAATTATCTTAATCATTCAGAAACGTATATCGTATATATCAATTGCTGCTTACAACCTTCATCACATCAGAGATATGGTGTTAAAATTAGTGTGTCTGAACATGATAACGTATGATCGAATTGCGTTGCCGTCAATTAAAAAACTCATTGCTATGGTGAAATTGATTCGAATGAACTATCTCTGTATTGGTCAGGGGAGTTAACTGCTTCAGACTGTTTATATTCTTGATAGAGCGAGTAGTATCTACATGTATATGCACCACTTAAACCAATTATGACAGGTGCTGTACATAGTATTTTTCGTTAAACTGTCATAAATTCCTATAAAGCGAAAATCAAGAAATTCATAACTTATCAGTTTCTTTCCGATTTACTGTAATAGCATCGAACTATATTAAGACGAATCTAATAGCTGTTGTATTTGAAAATGACGGAATATGAAGATGATATAGCCTTCCAAAACGGCAAACACACTGAATATAACATGATAAATGATAAGATCGAAGATACATACAGTGTAATAACATATTATTTTAATGTAAATACACTTCGAAATTTTGATTCGAGGGAAACATATTCGCTTTTTGGGTTGAGCAAAATCATTTTTTTACTATCAGTTTCGAATGTACATAAATGTGTAATTTTTTATTTCTCATCAACAAGATGTTAAGGTGTTTTGTATTTGGGAATAAGCCTCAACCGTCTGTGCCTACTTTTGGTTTTATGTGGCTATAGGAACAAGTACAGATTTTCTGATTCTATTTATGCCGCTAAATTACTCGTTGAATTAAGTGACCGTTTAGTATCACTAATATACAGTTTTCTTACATTTCAAAATGAACGTTTCAATATGAACGTTAAAGTACGTACTTCAAAACAAAACGTAGTTATCCTCTTACTGAGCCAATGAAAATTGTCAACAGAGCTGCTCATTAAAACTACTATGTATCACAAGGTAAATAAAGAAAAAAAATAACTTCCTTTTTGTAACTTACGAGGATATAGAAAAGATACTGACAATATTCGTGTAAATGTTTGTTTATCTTTTTAAACCATCATTTCTATTCAATGCAAGAAACAGGTTAGTGATTTGTTTTAATTTTCTGTATTATTGCTTGACAAGACATATATTCTCATGCATAATAAATATCTTTTCAAAAATCGTACTTTTTTGTACGCCTAGCTAAGAGTCTATTTTAAAAGTTGTTGACATACTGCCCCTACTTTATTTTTTGCCGACACAAAATATTGTTGATTTTCTGGTATCGTAACGTGTTTTTTTTATTTTCTTTTATTTAGTAGTCCCTTTATTCCTTATTCAAAATAGTAAAATTACCCTTAAGATATGGTGTCTGCTTTTTTTAATTTGATTTAAGATATGCAAGCTTCATCCTTTTGTGACCTATCAATGTTTTTTTTTTGTTCCGCCAATTGTTTTCTTTTTAAGGGCTCTCGCATTCGTTTGTTTCGGGACCAAATGCCGCTTTTTGTGTAATGGTACAAAAGTGTAACGTTCCATGATCACCGCCGTAAAAACACATCTGCTTAAGATTCTAAATTCCAAATTTTACCATTGCTGTGTGTAAATGTTGAATAGTGCTATGAACGTGGGCTGTAACCTGCATTTACCATGAACATACTCAAACCTAGATTGCAATATTTAGAATACATCTTTTTTTTACAATGCAATAAAAGTTTCACTCTTAAATATTATGTATTTATTCCTGTTGCCTGAATTTAAATCCACTTCTGTCTTTGACAAATAAAACGCTTTCAAATCGCATGTTTTCTATTACCGCTTGATTTAACCAATGTTAAACTATGTTTGAAAAATTGGTTATATAAGTTTATCTACGTTCGAATACATAAACACCTTTTATATATTAAACATACAAGTCTCTTTTTTGTATTTGAACATAAACTATCATAGAGGAGACATGTGGTATTTATAAGTATCTGGAGTGACATTCTCGTCTTTTAATACATGTATTTATATATTTAAATGCTATGTTATGATTAACTGTAATGCTCGTCTTGAGATAATTTATTAACATCTTTACGATCATAATTTGTTCTTTGATAATTTCTGATATTAAAGTAAAGCGTCAGCAAATTTGTTACAATGTTGAAGCTACTTGTTTCAAATTCCTGTGCAAGACATCTCAATAAATTATCAAAAACCGAATCATCTGCCGTTGAATCGATAATATAAATCACATTGTACTAGAAAATCACAAATAACTAGAGATGCTGCTTAAACTAAATATGTTTCTCATTTTTTTACTATCATAGCAATTCAAAAAGTAAATAACTAAGCAGATAATCTTTTTCAACGAAGATATTTACGAGTTTGTTGTATGGTTTTAAGTATCATCGTTCAAGTACCCTCAATAAAACACCACAAAAATAAATCTTTTAAAGTTATTAGATTGTAGACAGAAATCGATATCAATGTAATAACTTCCTTTTTCAGGTTTATAGTGCGACAGTATGGTGAAAAGGATGACAAGTTTTAGTGTACATGTTTATTTGATACTTAATATTTTCATATGCAAAGGGGTTACAGGTAAGTTACAATTTTCTTTACTCAAACTAAAACCAACGAAAATTTGTTAAAATCCAATAGAATCTGGGCGAAATGTCTTTTCACCGTTATTGTGATTTTATTTGATAACAAGCTCATTTTGCATAAGTTGTTGTTTTTTTCAAATCAAATATTTTTTCCAGACAATTGAATCTTCCTAAGATTTATATATATTTTGCACTCATCGATATCAATAACATTTAAGCCTGGTACACACTGACGATCAGTTTTTCTCGATTGCTCGACTTCATGCCTTTAACCTACCATTATAAGATATGTGATCACCGCATAAGCATACAAGATCTCTTCATAGGCATTCATGTACGGAATCCTGTTGGAATCATTCATAATATCGCCGTCGCGTTTGCATGGTCGACACACGACAACGCGAAATGACATAGCGATATTGCAAAGTGACACCCGACAATTGCAAACGACGGCATGAATCTCAAACGACATAGTCGCGATATCCACTTTAAAATATCGCCTATTAAAGCACGATATATCGCTATGTCACTTCGCGTTGTCGAGTGTCAAATCGCATTGTCGCTATGTCGCTTCGTGTTGTCGCGTTGTCACTTCGCGTTATCGTGTGTCGATTCTGCAAATGCCACGGCGTCATTATTAAACGACACGCGACAATCTCAAACGACGCTCAACAATGCGAAGCGGCATTTTTCTATTGACATTAGTATGTCGCTTGTCGCGGTTTTGTTTGAGGGTTGACGCGCAACAATTTCAAACGACATGCGACAATCTCAAACGACGCTTGACAATGCGAAGCTACTTTTTTGATAATATCGTATTCCATGCCGTCCGTCTACCAGTGAAAGGTAAAAAGTAGCCTCTTCACCGCCTGAGGGAAAACAGGTAGTGTCGAATATCTAAGCTCATTCATGTCAACATACTCATTTGCAAATTGTACCAAATGGGCCTTACATCTGCAGCTAATATGCATCAACTATCTACACTTTGCCACTAAATACTGATAAGGAAAGTTATCGATGTGAGGAGTTTATCTATTGGACAGGCTGGCTATTGTATTGTATTAGTAGTTGTTACATTTTACGACTTCACAAGACAAGTACTTTGTAGTGTTAAACTAAATTGATAATGTCTAGATATTAAGATATTTCACTTTATATGCAACAGGAATTTATCTGATTTTTTATTGTTTAAATATCCGGATAATTGAATTTATCTTATGTTTCTTTTAATAGGTACATACTGCATATATGTCCATGGATGTCATGCTGATAAAAAACATAATTTTACGTGAATTAATGTGCTGAAAGCAACATAAAGCCCATCTGTATTTTGCACTTTGATTAATTTCTGCTTGTACATTGTGGACATACGTTTGAATCCAACAGAGTGCGAGTTTTCCATTTTCCAGCCATTTCTTTATTCCTTTTATAAATGTATTTTTTGTCTTCCTAACAATAAAAGTCACACAAAAACTTCTATTAAATAGGTCAGTTTATAAAAATGTAGCAATACATGTCTATTAGGAATTGATTGATCTGTTGATTGATTGATTGATTTTGATCAGGTTGTCAATACCTAAAATATAATGAATGCCTACTTTTTTATTACTAGTATATGATATTTATGACATTTTCTCAGAAAGGCTTGTTTTTTCAAGTTAGTTTTTTAACTCATCAAAATTGTGTATATGTATGCAAGATAATAATTCTACAAGAGCTAGTTCCTATACATGAATAGGCAAATACAAACCTATACTATCCAGAAAAAAATAAAATAGAAAAAGCACGAATAAATGAAATTGAAAACTTAAATAAGGTTTAAACATCAAAATCGAAATGTTTCAATTTCGGTGAACAGGCTCAATCAACCAAGTCTGCAACATTTTCAATTTTGACGTGTTGGGCCTTCTTAAGGGAATCTGCTTCTCAATTTGATTAAAGCTGATCATCAGCAGAAGTAGTAAATCTCAATCACTAGCACTGGCTTAAGCAAAATATAATGTTTGAATAATTAAAAGTAGTAAATTACATTTTTAGAAAAATATCGCAATATAAGTATACCGTGTAAATCGCCTAACTCATGCAATTTCAACCAGAAACAGCAGAATAAATAAGTTGTGGAGAAAGAATAGATAAACAGGGTATCTACATAAGGTTAGACACATTTAAATTTCAGGCAACATTTAAAAGGTAGTTTAGCAGTATTCAGTAAGGAATATTGGAACAGTTCAATAGAAAAAACACCAAATATGTCATACTAAACAAGGACCGGCAATTTAAATTTGTCTGACTTCTTGTAAACAGGTTTACAAATCTTAAAAAAAAGCAGCAACAAAAAAAATCAACGGGCTGCAAGCTCTGTGGTATTTTCTGATCTTTGCAATCTAAATTGTTCTGTATATCTGTATGTATTTTCCCGCATAAGTTTATTTCTATATATTATAATTCATCTTGCACATGTACCGAGATGCAGCGACAGCGTTTAGATTTTTTACTATAACAGTTTGAGTTTGATACATAAGGAATTTTGCATGACTAGAGCTGCATCAAAACAATTCATTTATGTTTATTTTTTATGACAGCCACACTTCATCTCTGCATATCATGGCTACTTCCTAAAAAATGACACTTAAAAAACAACTGCCTCGAGTTGGATTTGAACCCTAGACCTCTCACACCCAAAACGAGGGTGTTACCTCTGCACCACGAAAAAGCCTGAATAAAATTAAATAATTCTAAATTTAGAATTTCCATTTACAGTTTGTTATCCTTATTTATTTTGCGGTATTTTTTCACGATAAACCTGTTGTTTAACATTGATGAAGATAATTTAGCGAAAATTTTCTCGCCAAAATAGTCCGACACGTATTTATTCCACTACTCGACAGTCAGATTTATTTGTGTAATACGCTCTGAAGTATATGGTAATCGACATCGCTAAAAATAGCATTTTCATTGAATAAAATCATATTCATCCGCGTAATTTGTGATTGTGCATTAATAGACAATTCTATGAGCCACCGCTACTTGTAAACTTTGAATGCGTTGTAATTTATTGGATACTTGTAACAAAATAAAAATATTTTTTTCTTTTACATCGCTTGTTTTAAGCTGTTTTGAGAACTTCTGTGACTGTGTCAGAAATTGAATGTCAGCATTGTATTTCCTGACCTTCGAACAGAAAATACAAAATCAAGCAAGTTAAATCATCCTGTCACTATAAGATCATCTGTTCTAAATTATCTACTAACAGATAAGCTTTTTAACATATACATATACTGATGAGATATTTTAAATAAGATTACATTTAAGCAAAACGATGTATTGTGAATCCTTTAAAATATAACTGTATATAATTTAATATAATATAAATAAAACAAATAAATGAAATACCGTTTGAAAGTACAAATATTATGGAATCTAAGGGTAGGAAATATGGGTCTTATAAGCCATTGTAATAGCTATGTTTATCCGTTAGTTTACATTATAAATTTTGTCAGTGAATGAAATAAAATGCCATGTTTTAAAATTAAATGTACATCGAAATTTAGATAAGTTTACTTTAAAACGAAGTAGATATAGTAACATTTGATCAGATATAATTTAAATATTGCTTGACGTTAATGTTTACAATAGATTCGTCTATAACATGATATATACTTGTTACTGATATTACACACATAAAATGGATACTTTCTTTGTTACAGTAGTTGCAGACATAGATTGTAATTTTGATATGAACTTCTGTGATTGGCAGCAAGATGTCACGGACGATTTTAACTGGATAAAAGGTTTAAATGGTTATTGGCATACTGGCCCTTCTTATGATCACACCACAGGAGGTAAGATTTGTTACAGCTTGAATTGAAGAAATGCTTAACCTTTAAAATAACAGTAGTAATATTTCAATCGCCTTTGTAATCACTAATACTACTGTTAAATATTTGCATTTGTTATAACAAAACAAAATGAAAAACTTATAAAGAATAAACAAGAATTGTGCATTGTTTATGACTGGTAAAGAACTTTGAATGTTTACCAAAAGAGTACTCAAACATTTTAGAATAGTAAATCTTATAAATTAATTGTATAAACCATGCATGTTTACATAAATTCTCTCTTGTAGAGGGTTACTACATCTACGTAGATTCATACAATAATGACAAAGGTGAAATAGCAAGACTTATGAGTCCAATGCAGTCATCAGGTCAATACTGTTTAACATTTTGGTACAGTATGTACGGTAGAGATATTGGTGCCCTCAACGTTTACATTAAAATGAAAGACGGAAACAAAACCGTTATCTTCTCAAAAAACAAGGACATAGGCGTGCCTGCTTGGTGGAAATCAGTTTTGAACATAAATGCTCATGACTCATATCAAGTATGTGTGATATCTGAAAATTAAATTATATACAAATGAGCATATCCAGTGTATTAGTTCATAATGAGCATAAAAACTAATGCTTTAAACATACAATGTAATTAAAATGAATTTAGTAATTTGTATAATATATTTTTATACCTGTCAATTCGGAAGATATTGTATATATCTCCTGTACCCCTTAAAATATTTCCAAAATTGAACCAAGTATGTTTCTTTATGATTGCCACTTTGTGTATTTGTGCGTCAATGAATTATAAAAAAAACCTGTCGATATTGATGTATATATCAATTTTACTTAGTTTCATTGGTTGCTATACATTCAGATCGTGATTGAAGGAATAATCGGGGACGGATATAGAGGGGACATAGCAATAGATGACATTTCTATAAATAAGATCTGGAACGTGTTTCATAGGTAATACTACATATTTACTTCATTTTGAGTAATCTTAAAAAAAAAATTTTTTTCCTCGAATTATAACATGTTAAAAACAATTAAAATGCTAGTAAAACATACTTAGGCCACTTCTTTTTTAGCCACATTGGTTTATTACTATGCTAGTAATATACTAGGAGCCACTTCGGTTTACAATTATAGTCTGGTAAGGTTCTATTTCTATTTCTTAGATCTCGACTGCGTCTATATATGGATCAAAATTGAAAATTTGTTTTCAAATTTAAGTTTTATGAGTAAATAATACTTACCCGACAGTACCATATGGATTCCTTCCTTTAATTTTCTCACAATTCGCTAAACTATTTACACCGGAAGTAAGCTCTTCAATTAACTCCCCTTACTTCCGCCACGTGTTAAAGATGTCAGTTTCAAATGAGGCGACCAAATCGCCCTGAAACTTAAACAGAGAGGGGTAGGTTAGGGTGGGTAGTGTACTGTCGGGTAAGTATTATTTACTCATAAAACTTAAATTTGAAAACAAATTTTCAATTTTCATTTCGTAAATAAACTTACCCGACAGTACCATATGGATTAACCCAGATTAAAAAGCAGTTCTGAAAGGAGGTGGGTAGTTAAGTTTTCAAAAATATCTATTACATTCATTAATAAAACATAAACTTGTTTTAATATCAATGAAAATAGACACATTAAACACTTACCTAAAGTGTTTCCCAATATTTCCACACCATGTTAAGTAAAACAATACCAGTTGAGCATGTATAACTGCTAACCCACTATTTACAGTTGCACAACAATATATATAAGTTCATCCCAACTGTACAAGAATAACCGTAAATACTCAAATTTACAAAAACATCCAGTCGCAATTCGCCGGAAAAACAAAGAGTTTTGTACACACCCACCTTGGTGAAAAACAATAACTTCTGTAACAACATTTGCTTGAAATCCAAAACACTTGTATCTACGTTTTTGAGATAATGTTTAATGAAGGTGGTCTCTGAATACCAATCTTCCGCATCCAGTACCTGATCCAATGACGCACCTTTGAACAATGCCCAGGAGGCCCAATACTTCTAGTCTGGTGACCTTTAATTTTTCCAGTAGATTTCTTACTCATTTTTGTAAGCATACTTAATAATATTAACTAACCATTTAGAAATAGTCTGACTTGTCACTGGATGATGAGGTTTAATAACACTTAAGAAAAGTTTAAGTTCATTTTTAGAGTCTTTAACTCTAAAACTTTCAGTCTTTTTCAAGTAATAAGTCAAAGCCCTCTTAGGGTCTAAAAAATTTTCCCTCGAAAAAAGATGGAATGAAAATCTTTCTTGAATGATGACTTGGTCTATCTTGTTTTGCTAAACCTGAACGTATAAAAGTTATTCCTTTCTTCTGAATGTTTATGTTACCTTCTCCCAAATACAAGGCTTGAAGATCACTACAACGACGAAAACAGGAAATAGCTATCAAAAAACACACCTTCCATGTAATAAACTTCAAAGATGCGTCCTTCATCGGTTCAAATGGTGGCTTCTTCAGGCATTCTAAAACAAGAGGTAATCCCATTCAGGAACTAATTTTCTAATAGGTGGACGTTCATTAAAAATTCCTCTAAGAAGGCGAATAATAAAGGGGTGTTGACCAATCTGAAATTTTTCCACAGGAGGTAAAATTGATGATAGCATAGACCGATAACCTGTAATAGTCTTATATTTTTAACCCTTGGTCATAAAGGTAAGTCAAAAATTCAGCACAATCATTCAAAGAAGCTGAAAACGTATCAATCTGTTGTCTACAACACCAATTACTGAATTTTCTGAATTTGCAATTATAATCTCTCCTTGTACCTTTTCGCCATGAGGCGACAAGTAAATTTCTTGTTCTTTCAGAAAATCCCTTTGCTCTGAAGACTTTGTCGATAGAAGCCATGCAGTCAACTTTAGACTCTGAGGATTTTGATGAAGTATTCTCCCCTTGCATTGTGACAATAGATTCTGTGACACAGGGAGGTTTATTGGTTTTGCTATCAACAATTTCAACAGCTGTGGAAACCAGTGCTGTCTTGGCCAATTTGGGGCTATCAAAATCAGTCTGCACTTGAATAATTTCATATGGTTCAATACTTTCGGAATTAGCTGTATTGGCGGGAACGCATATGCATACATGTTCTGCCATGCAATAGACAGGGCATCCAATGCAAACGCTTGGGGTTGTGGAAGCCATGAGCAAAACAGTGTTGTCTGTTTGTTCTCTTGAGTTGCAAAGAGATCTATCAGAGGTTGACCCCAAATATTGAAAATTTGAGATGTCACTGTTTTGTTCAGACTCCATTCTGTATCCCTCACTTCCTGTCAGCTCAGAAAATCTGCCAGAAAATGCAATTTCCCCATTATGTGAACTGCTTTCAACACAATATTGTGATTCAATGCCAGTTCCCATAACTCCCAAGTTAACAGACAAAGTGTAGGGCAACGAGTGCCCCCCTGGCGATTTATATACTGACACACTGACGTGTTGTCCGACCGTATCAATACATTCTTGTTTTTCAGAGCAGACAGAAAGTGGCGGACTGTCAGAATTACCGCCTTCATTTCTAAAATGTTTATGTGTAGTAATTTTTCCATCTTTGACCAACGGCCTTGCACTGTAAAGTATTTTATGTGACCGCCCCAGCCCCAAGTCCCACTCGCATCGGTGGTGACAGATACTGGAAAGGAAATCTGTTGAACAGATCTTCCCTTTAGAATGTTCTGATCCTGTAACCACCAATGGAGATGATATCGTAGCATAGGAGTTAAGGGTATATTGAAACTTAAAGGCATTCTTGCCAGACTCCAAGTCTTGAGCAAATGAAGCTGTATGGGTCTCATGAACAACTTTGCATTTGGAATTAAGTCTAGACAAGAGGCTATCATACCCAACACAATCATATATTGTTTTGCTGAAATCGAGCCTCGTAACAATTTTAGAACTGCATGTTTCAGGTTTGTAATTCTCTCTTGTGTTGGATAAACTAACCCCTTTATCATATCGAATAGGCCGCCTATGTAAGTGAAAATCTGAGAAGGAACTAAAGAGGATTTTTTCTTGTTTACTATTAACCCTAGTTGAAAAAGGAGATCTAGAATAATCTTTCGATCTGACATCATCTTTGAAAATGTCCGATTGGCAGCTAACCAATCGTCCAGATAAGATGTTAGAAAAAGACCTTGTTGTCTGAGATGTGCTACTATGACGGACATTATTTTGCAAAACACCCTTGGAGCTGATGTTGGGCTGAAGCATAGCACTCGAAATAGGTACACCTGTCCTTTGAAACAGAAACGAAGATATTTTCTGTGACCCTTGAACATTTTTACATGAAAATAACCGTCTTTCAGGTCCAGATTTATTGCATAATCTCCTTTTTGAACCAGGTTTAGAACTTTTGGCAAAGTATCCATTTTGAAGTGAGTTTTCCTCAAATACCGGTTCAATGGCTTTAAATTTATTACAGGTCTCATTTTCCCCATTTTTCTTTGGAACTAGGAACAACGTACTGTAAAAAACCTGTAAGAATCTGAGATTTGACTACTATTTCTATAGCGTTTTTCAATAAAAGTTCTTCTATTTCTTTTTGAATTAAATTTTCTTGATCGAAAGGTACTTTCGTCTGTTTTATTCCTAAGAAATGTGGAATTTTTAGAAATTCTAGTTTGTAGCCATTCTGAACTACATCTAGAACCCATTTGTCTGTTGTTATTTTCTTCCAATTTTCTACAAAGAGTGAAATTCGACCACCTACCGGAATTTGAGGAAAACGTGCTAGAGTACTAACATGGTCATTGTTGAGTTGATCTTCCCATTTTCCTTCATATGAACGTTTTGGAAAGAAATCGGGCTTGGAATTTTTCTTGTACTGTCCAGTGAAATGTTGCCCCTTGTATGACTATCTGATGGAATCTTGGGGATACGAAAATTATTGTCCCAGCCACTGCTTGTTTGCGTTGCTGGAATGGCCCTACGTAAACGTTTAGTGTCATTTGAAGAACGAACAGGTGAGAGCCTTCTTTTCCTGTCTCTCTTTTTCAGCTCAGGTAACATATTATCTAACTGCTTCTTTTTGTCCTTCCTTGCCTTAAATAAAGGTTCAAGTCCATTACCAAAAACACCATCACCAGTTAATGGTAAAGTAGCAAAATCTTTGTAATCGGAAAGATCATACATGCCTGTATCTGCCATAGTTACTGTACGACGTACAATGTGATGAAAAGCTGCGGAGCGACCCAATTGATCAAGGCACTTTGTGGACATAGCAAAAATGTCTTTAACAAATTTCACTGTTTTGTCTTTTGAAAAGTCATCAGAAGAAACAAATTCAACCAAATTTCCCAAAGCTTGTTGCATATAAAGTTGCATAACAATACCCAAACGAGCTGCTTGGACTCCACGGTAAGAAAACTTTTTCTACAGTTTTATGTGGTTGAGAAAACAAGCATTTAACCTGACTGTTCTTAAAAGCCGCTTTACTGCCATGTCTGTTAACAAGTAAACTTTTCTATTAAAGGATCAAGTGTAGGAACTTGCAAAAAATTTCCGTTTCTTCATCTACCGGATATAAAATCAAAATTTTCTTCATTAAACGAAGAGAGAAAATTAGGAGAAGTTGAATGTAGACTGTCATTCAAGACGTCTTTCTGAGAATTGTCCACAGAAATACCTTCCTTCTTGGTGGACTTCTTCACTGTAGCATCTTCACCAAAAATGTCAAAAAGACATTTCTTAGTTGAATCAGAAAGTTCTTTTTCATCGACTTTCCCCTTAATAGAAACATTGTCTTCATCTGACAAAAAAATTATCTCCATGAATAGACAAAATATCACTGTTCAAGCCAGGATGATTAGAATTTGAATCACTGTCCGACAGAGAATCTGAGCCCGACTCGAACTTAGAACGATGCACACTGTTCTTTTTCTTCACGTGTCTTTCCGTAAATTTAGACGAAGAAGAGTTACACTGAGATTGAGCAGATTGGATTTTGGCAACTAATCCATCCAATTTACCCGAAATACTCGACTCCAGAGCTGAGAATTTTTGATTCCATTGTTCTTCTAGAACATCGTATCTGGAACGTCTTTTAAGTGGAGTTTTCGGCGTATAAGTACCAGACTCCGAGTCCGAAGGAGGAATTTCACCTTCCTCTGGTAATTTATTTGTATCAACAAACAGTTGAGCCATAACTGAAGCGAAGAATGTTAAAAAACACGACCGATTTGGTCGCCGAAAAAAAAGGAAACTGACATCTTTAACACGTGGCGGAAGTAAGGGGTTTAATTGAAGAGCTTACTTCCGGTGTAAATAGTTAGCGAATTGTGAGAAATTAACGGAAGGAATCCATATGGTACTGTCGGGTAAGTTTATTTACGAAATGAA
This sequence comes from Ruditapes philippinarum, assembly GCF_026571515.1. Classification (NCBI taxonomy): domain Eukaryota; kingdom Metazoa; phylum Mollusca; class Bivalvia; order Venerida; family Veneridae; genus Ruditapes; species Ruditapes philippinarum. Next base: position 61,992 of record NW_026853605.1, on the reverse strand, counting down.
AATGTATTTCTTTTCTCTTCTATACAAACAAATATGTGTACAGTTCAACTGATTTTATTTATAATGATAAAATATTACCTTCATGTAATTAAATCCACCGAAGTCGATCAATTAATCGATCAATTATCAATCAACAATCATCAATCACTCTATCAGCCAACACTTTGAAAGTATACAAATACATCAGCATAAGAGTTAAATAAATTTCCTATGTCTGAAAAGTAAAGTCATCATTTATATTTTAAAATTATCATTTACAAAATACACTTACTTGAATATTAGGTGCGTTTATATAGAGCGTGCGTGTGTGTGTGTGTGAGGATGAGACGGGTTAACATATTTGAAACTAAGGGAGTATACAAAAGCATTAGGTCCAAAAACGGGATGGTTTGTTTGTTTGCTTTGGGTTTTACGTCACATCGACTCAGTATAGGTCATATCGCGACGTTCCAGCTTTACTAGTGTAGGAAGACCTCAGGTGCCCTTCCATGCATTATTTCAGGCACGAACGGGCACCTGAGTAGAACCACCGACGTTCTGTAAGCTAGCTGAATAGCTTCCTCACATGAAAGAATCCAAAATCCCAGTCGGGATTCGATCCCAGAGCTGTGAGGGGCAAGTGCAACAACTAGATGGACGACATTTCCTTAAGCAGCATATATATTTGGATTAGTTGAGACCAGGTTTATCACGTGTGTTTTTTTTTCAATGAAAAATACAAATATAAGTTACAAATTTGTGATATCACACATTTTGTAGTTTCAATACTTGTTTAAAATAAGGAGGATTGTGAACTTATTGTAAAAGAAGTTTTATATCATTGATAATACGGAATGAATGCTCTTTAACTGTTGAATAAATTTTTCCAGTGCCAATCAAAATTAAGCAAATTCACATATCATACTGCTTTTATTTAAGCATAACTCATTTGCAGATAACAAAAGAATTATATTGATAAGAAATTCTCTTATCAATTTTAGGTTGTGACTTTAATGATGACTTTTGTAACTGGATGCAATTTGATGGTGATAACTTCGACTGGAAAAGACAAAAAACGCCAAACATTGAAACCAACGCTGATCACACATCTGGAGGTAACAAATTACATAAAATATGTTTTCAAATATCAGATACCTTCTCAAGAAAAACGAATGACAAATAATGTCGTTTTTCATAAGGATAAAAGCACGACTTTTCAAAGCACGGTTACTTTCGGGAAAAAAAATCTGATGCCATTATTTAGGAGATTCGAGGACGACCAGTCGCTTATGCTGTAGCTAATGAAAACATTTTTTGCAAGTCCTGCTTTCATCAAAGCACTTTCATTGCTCTACATCCCATCGACCAAAATATTACATAAAACTGTATGCAAGTTAACAACAAAAATTAATTCAACAAATATACAAGCATTATCAGATTCCCTATATTCTTCTGTCTGGATGTATTTGGATATGGATCCCGCAATCATCATATCATCCCCACTAGGTTATAACCAAACAAAAAGTCGTTAGGGGCGACCTTGAAAAATCCGTTAACTGTACACATGCAACAATACGCCCAAATAGGGCTTAAAATACGTCTAAATTGAGGCTGAAAATACGCCCGAAACTGGGCTTAAAGTGAATGTCATTAAATTGACTGCTCGAAAATGTTTAAATGAGTAAACTTTAGCACTGAAAATATGCGCCCCAAAGGGCTTTAAAAACAAATCAATACAAATAAATTCACTGTTTAAAATTTTTGGCCGTAAACATCAGTGCATGATCCTGGGCATCAGCGACCAAGCAATACGCATATGGCAAAAACATCCCATTAAATTACTTTATTAAAAGACCTCGTGTTCAGACCTCGCTGTCTGTCTGATGACCTGCCCTTTCTCTTTTAAACCATGCCATATTCACCTCTGCCAATATAAATTCCCATTTATTTCTTATAATTCCTTTGAAGTGTGCATCCTTCTTTCTACTTTGAACAGAAAAACCATCATCAGCACCAAGGCTATGACATACATGATATATACTCGTTTATAATACAAATTCCGTGTCTTTTAACAAGGCAAAATAATCCTGGTGTAAATTATCGTACTCCAATAACGCACAGCTATCGATTAACAATAGCAGTTATTACTTGTACTGAATTTTATTCAATTTATCAAAAAAAAATCAATATCACCAAATATGTAACTGCCTCTGAAGTGCAAACCATTTTGAACTCATCTTAATCTGGTCCTGTATTTTTGAATTAATTTATTAATTTATTACATGACCTTCCGTGGACAATAAAATTATATATTTTGATATCGGAAATAAGTGAAATATCGTCAAAAATACATTCCTTCATGGGTCTTATATAGATTTATATATACTTTTTTACGATAAGCACATTAATATTTGCACATATTGTTTACAAAAATGTTACAAACTTCTTAAAATTTTAAAGAATATTTGTGTCTCCTAAAAATTGCTTTCGCCTTCTGTCCGTCTGCATTCAAATAGTCCTGCTTTCACAGGTCAAACTATTGGCAGCATCTTAATGAAATTTAACAGGAGTGCATATCGCTGGCACATTCCGCTTCGCTGCACAAAATTTCCGCCAAAGCAATAGATAGAAACATCATGTTAGGCTTTCACAGGTCAAACTGCTGAATGGATCTCTATGAAACTTCACAGGAGTGGCAGTACCATCCCTATTGCCGGCATATTCTGCTCCGCTAAACAAAATGGCCGCTAGAGCTTAAAAGATAAATATTTTGTTTGGTTTTCACAGGTCAAACTGCTGGCGGGATTTCAATGATGCTTCACAAGAGTGATCAGTACCATAAAATAGTTTTGCATATTTCCGGCGCTTTACGTTTCGCGACAAAAAATGGCGACAAGACTTTTAAATATTAAATTTTGTCCAGCTTTTGCAGGTCAAACTGTTGGCGGGATTTTGACAGGAGTGATCAGTACCATCCATAGTTGTGCATACCGCGGGCAACTCTGCTTTACTGCACAAAATGGTCGCCAAAGTTAAAATAGAAAAATCCTGTTTTGTTTTCCCAGGTCAAACTGCTGTTGGGATTTTTATAAAACTTCAGAGGAGTGACCAGTACCTCCTAGTTGTGCCTATCGCACGGACATTTCCTTCGCTGCACAAAATGGTCACCGGAGCTATAAATATAAATATCCTGTTTAGCTTTTCACGAGTGATAAGTTTCATTCCTAGTTTTGGGAGACATATGATATTTGCAAGTGTTTTAATAAAAACAGTGACTTCATTATTTGACGACATCTTGAATGAGAGCCCATGTTGTTAAGCGGCAAAAATCGGTGATGATTTCCTTAAGAAATAAAGCTTATTTTCTATGTAAGATCAGATCAAAATCTATTTTACTAGTGAGCACAGGCTCTTATGATCGTTATATTTATCTGGTGTTCACTATGGAAATATATTGAAGTTTTTCTATAAATACAGGATTTATTTTTATCGAGTGGTATCCTGAAAAAATTGCATTTTCTGTTAATTATATACCATTTTGACCTTGCGATTAATAAGATGTTTCCTTTAATTAAGTGTATTGACTGAACTGGCTGAAGAAAGTAGGGCAGTTAAAATATACCAAAGCCAAACATAGTTGCTTTAATCTTACCTTTGTTTCGACTGTTTCCTTCAATCAGAAATAACGTACAAAGTATTTGAGCGTCAACGTCCGTTAAGGACGCCAACGTCACGACAATTTACGCAAAATACGTGAATGTTAAGTAATTAACAAAAGATATGGATCAAAAAGAAAGCGGGTATAAAATAGAACTAATATTTCCTACAATATAAGCAGAGAAAAAATGATAAGAACCCAAATACCCAATGTCAAATATATCATTAACTTTATCTATACATCACTGGGAATTAGCAAGAAAGCATTACTTTTTTAGCCAACAAGTTATCTAGAACAATAAAAAAAGATAATGATTATAAAAATAACAGTAGCATTATCCAATACATATTATCATCATCGTCATCATCATCATCATCACCAACACCAATAAAAATAATAATAAAGTAGGGGAAAGACATCAGTGAAAATACAAAAAGTACGTTTCACTGGAGTGAAAATTATGTGTACAGAGAAAAAAGGAAAATAAAAATACGTAATTTATTTCATCAGTATTGCACCAAAATTGTATTGATAATTTTAATAATAATTTTCGATTTTACATGCAAAAAAAAATCCTCTATGTAATGCATACTAAAATTGAATTATTTTATACATAAAATTATATATTTCTCTATTTATTTACACTAATTATAAAACGTATACTTGTCAAACATATATAATATTTGCAATGTGATATGATTGAGTGTTCAATATATCATATGTTTAGTACAGTTATATATACAAGAAATAGACCACAGACACTTCTGTACTTCACAATCTGATTATAAACTTATATGTTCCATTTCAACGCTATGGAGAGAACGGGATTAAAGTTAGTCAACGAAAGTTAGTCAAAAGAGGTAATTGCAGAATAAGTATTTATGGTCGGGTTAGTAATGGATACATTAGTTTCTCCGTTTAGGAGGCCATCCTGGTTCTTGTACATGTCTGGTGTAAAGTGATGATGGATCTTAAAGATTATATGCCGGAACCAGACTTTTTGACACCTTTCAAGACCGACCAAACCGAGTAAGACCATAGTAGAACTCAACCTATTATAAAACATTGAAAAGAAAATCGTCACCATATTTGAAACATTACATTTGACCATAGCCTATATAACCGTGATAAAACGGCACAGAAGTGGTCAAAACTAAAAATCCCGACGACCAAGGCAATCACGGTTCAGACCATCATGGCAAAAAATGTGGTGCATGATAAATCGCGAAGATCCGGAATAGGGAAGCAGGAATTATCAAAATATTTCAACCACAGATGTGAAACATAACAAGCCGTATTAAAACGAGACAAACTCTATAAAACATGACAAACATTGCGAAACTTTATTGTTCGTCATTGGACTTGTGTATTTCGCGTTGTGCTCTTTTTGTAACGGATTTTGTGACATGTGGGTTTGTACAATAACCTTTTCATTACGTTTTAATCAGGGCGTGGCCTGTTTTGCGGGAATATATTTACGGTTTTCTAATACGATCTGACGCGGGACACTCGGTTTGAAAGTAGTGAAAAAACTAGGGTTCTGATCTTTGGGATGTAAAAGACTGCACTAAATCGAACGAGGCTGTCGTGGCTTCCGTAATCATAATGAAAAATGTAATATAAATTAACGTTTGTAAATGTTATATAACCATTTTTTTGAAGTTGACCGACTACAAATTCTTTATGATATCTGAATCAATGGTGAGAGAAAAATGGCTATGAGAATCAATGCCCAAGATCAATTGTCACTGAGAAATAAGAGCTCGTCCGAGGATTGAACTGGCGACCCCTAAATTATTTATCCGATCTTTTCATTACTGTGCTATGCTGGCAGTATCTAATCCCATGTGGATGCTAACACAAATATGAATATGTTATATTTTTGTCCACATTGATCATGAAAACATTTTCAAAACATTTATTTTTTTTGTTTATGAAACAAATAGATGTATTGTGCTTTCTTTTAAAGACGATCACTATATCTACATAGCCACAATCGGTAAATCTAGAAAGGAAACAGCTATATTATTAAGTCCCAAGCAGGACGCTGGGAAATATTGTCTCTCATTCTGGTATGGCATGCATGGCTCCAACATTGTAAGACTTCGCCTGCAAATATGGAATACGACCGGCTCAAAGCGAACAATTTTTACACTTGAATCAGCCCAGGGCCAACGTTGGTTTCAAAAAATGATTTTTTTATATTCAGCAGATGTTTTTCAGGTGAGGCTGATTTAATTTTATTGTTATTTATAACATTTTCTAACCTATTTTAGGAATGATCCTTTTATGGTCATTATAAGGGATTGAAGAATTGACAAAATATTTCAGTTGTATTAATTAAAAAAAAAACTCATGCACGCAAACTTTAGATACAATTTATCGTGTGGTTTACAATGGACACTTTTCTGAACTAAAGCCTAGCTTTCTTCAATGAGAAAACTAAATTATCTGTAATTACATCCTTAAAAATATTTCCTATTGATTATTTTAAGAAATAAAATAATAACCTTATACTGCCTTTAAAGTGGATGATGCTAGCATGAAACCCTTGCTTATTAGTTGAAATTAAAAACAAAAGAAACAGCAGCATAATATTTTTTCTTGAAATGTGCAATATGTATGTATGTAAATTAACAAACATTTTCTTTGTTATAACTGTTTTTCGGAAATCGGTCATGAATACAATACACGATTCTGTTTAATACCTATTTAATTTAGCATTATGTAGCCAAAATTAACTTAAAAATGATATAATAAAAATAAAATATTTTTTTTCTTTCGAAACCAGATCAATAAGATAAAATAATAATCTTAAAAGAAGGAAAAACAAGAAAAAAGGATTACCCTTTTAAGTTAGGAACCTACGACACTCGGTTTCAATGCGGTACTGTTCAGACAGAACATATACTCTTTCTTTATAATACATACATGTACAGTAAGCAAATTCGTCCTTATAAGTAATTGAAATGTTCTACAATAGCAATTTATTTATTGACAATAATTTAGTACATGCAGAGTTCTCAGAGTCTTCGGCCATAAGTTCTAAAGGCAGAATTATACACATGACTGCATGAATGTTTCAATGCATTAGTTATTCTTTTCTGTAAAGAATGTTATTATATCATTTATACATATGTATGTTAACTTTTATAAATAAAACCTAATTGAAGATGACAGAAAAATATTTTTAAAATATAAACATGTAAATTGCTTGTGCCAGCATAATTGAAATATGTGTTAGATATGTTGCTGTTGGTTTTCAATTAAGATAGCTGTCGAGGGGAGAGTAAACAAATGGTTGTATTCAGGAGGCATAGTGATTGATGACGTAACATTGTTTTCCTGTCAAGGTAAATGTAAATTTTTAAGATTGTATATACTTATTAGATAATGAGAGTTCATCGCTTTTTTATAAGTCATCGGTCATGAAAGACGCAACATGTCCTTTACAGTGTTTGTCCGACTTAAAACCAAACAAAAACGTGAAGGTACAATATTGACACGCGATAAGTATTACTTGAGTAGTGATTCTTTAGAATAACAACCCAAATCCAATCACCGTTGTGAAACGTGATGATGTTGAATAAAGTTCCTATTAAAATTGACCAGTATCTACAGTTTACTTTTATTTCATTTTATTCTATTTTACAAACTGAAGGCGAGTGACTCTATATGAAAATGTATTATTATCGTCTTTGTGTACTTTTTGCTCCCGTTGCCTTATTGGCAGGCCATTTATTATAAATTTCATGTTTGTATATTTATATTTTCCTGATAATGTATTAATTTTGAGTGAAACTAAAATAGGAGTAAACAATTGTACACTCCTGTTGTTTTTAATTCTTATATGCCAATCTCTGGAGAGATTTGACTAAACCTTAAGTTTTGTTATTAAATGTCATTAAATTTTGTATAAAAAAGCAGTGTGCGTTCTGTGTTGGTATATTGGTATTATATTTGTTTTTAATCAAGACAGCTATATTATGCTTCATTACAAATTATATATAATAAACGACACAAACCTTCTCATTTTGCCTTTTTCGAATTCTAAGTCTTGAGTTTAACATTAACTCATGTATGTAAGAACACTAAATCACTCAATGATTGATCATTCCGTCAACCTAAGACATTTACTTGCTTTTAGAATAATTTTACTTGTATTTAGATACTTATTATGTTCTTAAACATATTGTTCAACATAATGTAAATGTAGTCACTACATTTTGTCATTTTATGATAAAATGCATTTAAGATTGTATGGATCTCGAAATAGCCAATGCCGTCACTAATTCATCAAATCATTGGTACGGATCAGTGGTAAAGATACAATGTAATAATGGATACAATCTTGTTGGAGATTCAGAGATCGTTTGTAAGACGAAGGGAAATTGGAGTGGAACTGCAACGTGTATTCCACATGGTATATAAACGTTCAAAATGTTTTAAAGGAAATGCAATATGTCTATCTGTATGCGATGTATGTCTCACATACACTAGTTTGCATTTCCATATTGTAATCAAAAGTTTGTAATGCAAACTTGTATCAACTTATTTATCATTGTTTATAGATCAATTTATCTTGAAAATTAAATTAAATCAATGCAATTGATATCCTGGATAAATTGATTTTTTTCATTTCATATCCTGTTAGTTAGACTTTCGTCATTCTTTTTATAGATTGTGGGGATCTAACAATTCCTAATGGAACTCTGTTTACTCCAAATGGAACAAGGTTTGGACATGGCGGCATACAAAAGTGCAACACTGGGTTTGTTTTGATCGGAGATCCAAACATCAAATGCACTGCTAACGGTTGGTCAAACAGAACGGCATACTGCAATTTTATGGGTAAGAATATTACCAAATATTTATTGTCGCATTAATAAATTCATTTATACCGGTCCCTATTAATCATTATCTGATTTTAAGTTACTTATATTATGTCACTTTATGTGCAGATTGCGGAAACTTTTCAATTCCAAACGGGAAACTCTTAACTCCAAATGGAACAACGTTCGGACAAGTAGGCAGAAAAAAATGTAACACTGGGTTTATTTTGAATGGGGAACCAAATGTAAGATGTACTCTCGATGGATGGTCAAACAACTCTGCAAACTGTAGACTTGTTGGTAAGACATTCTAATGTTTAGTTTAGTTTATTGTCTCATTCCAAGCATGTTATATATACAATACATCACAATATTCAATCATACTAAAATACAAATGTACATGTTGGACCAATCTCGATAGATTTATAAGAGACATTTAATGATGATACTAGCAAAATATATTCTATAACTAAAACAAATTTGCTTTACAACCAAGTTACATGTATATATAAAAAACATTTTTGCTTATTCCTTCATGAAATAGAGAAAAACAGAATCCATTTAGAAAGCCCATCACGACATAATTGAAAATGTTGCAGACTCGGCTAGATTGAGCCTGTTCATGGACGGTACAGTAACCAGAAGCTTTCGTTAAAATCACGCTAACGAAAGCGTTAGCGATCGCGTAACGAACACGTTAGTTATTTTTACGATTGTTTTTGTTGCATAACCAGAAAGCATCGTTACCATATCGCTAATCAGTCGTTAGTAAAATTCATTAACGGAATCGTTGTGTAATCGTTAAGGGTATAAACAGCATTTTGGCACCACCTGTTAATTAGCTTTTCCTGCATAGATTATATTGTACGTACAAATAATTTTTTTTTAACTGTTTATAAATTCTTTATAAATTGTTTAAAAATGTTTGTACAAATGTACAACCATATATCTGTGAACGCACAACTGTTTCAAAGAAACAGTTGACACTCTTTATAAATCTTTTTGTTTGTTTGACTGCATGTATGTATGTATATAGTCCAGAATAGAACAGAACAGAACATTTTTTTATTTTGATAATTATGTACATAGTACATCATCATACTAAGTATGATAATACATTGATAGAAATGCATAAAAATTTAAAAAATACAATTTAAACACAAATTTTCAATGAATTAAAATAAACTTTGAAGACAATGTCACGTTACATTTTAATGACGTCATTTATAGTACGAGCACGGGTAATTATACTAGAACGTTATTTCAAATAAAAAAAATGATATTATTATGTTGATGATAAACTGTATTAAACGTTATTAAATATACATGTTTATATCACAGATATATCTTCAGAAAATATCTGCAATATACATAAAAATGATTAATGGAATTTGTATGTTCTTTAATACAGATGTATAGATTAATTAAATTTTTCAATACAATACAATACAATACAATAAAGTTAAGCATTATACAACGTTCTAGCAAAATATATAGACAGGAAACAACGGAACATTTTGGATTTGCAACAAAATACAAAAGAAGAGACTAGATATAAGTTCATTATCTCACCTTTAAGATGCAGAATATTTCGGTCTTGACAGGTTATATGTGTGTGATGAAAAAGAGGAGTACACTATTCAAGAGTAAATCTTAGAGTGCAAAGTAAATAAAAAAACAATAACACTTAGATACTTTTTGAGATATATAAATATACAATGCTAGAAAAAAGTAAAATAATCTCTTATCTGCTAAAAAAATAATATAAATATATGATTTGATATTTCTTTGTGATGAAATGTACATAAATAAAGATTTATACACAATTTAAGAGAAATTGTTAATTATATTTCCTTTTAAAGGCAAAGTATTAATTTATTTTTGGTTTAAACGGTATTTATTTCATATAATACAAACATATACAATTATGATACAACAACATTATATAAACAGGATTGAAAAAGAAGTCAAAGATTTATGTAGATTTCTTTCCTGTAAATTGTAAAAATAAAGCAAATTGTAATGTAACAACACGTACTTGTAAGTGTACTAGTTACTAACATGAAATAATTATATAATTACGCTCAGAAAGAGTGAGATAAGTAATGAAAATACAACAAACGACGAAAAAAATGAGAATTACAACAAATGTGCGATTATATATAAAGAAGGTACGGAAGGAAAAAAAAACTCGATCTTAAGTCTGAACAAGTAGTTTCAACTTTTTGATATGAACACTCAAGAATTATAGTAAAGAAGAAGCATATACTCGTATAGAAGGATAGTTATAGAACTCAGAGAACAGAAGTGGCCATTGTCTTTGAATGAAAATTATCAAATTTTTTAATAAATGTGAAAAAAAGTTTTAAGAATAAGGTAATAAAATATTTTAAAACTTTATGATTATTGGCCAATATCAATAATATCTTCGCTAATATCTTAATCGATGCTTGCGAAGAACTCTTTCAAAAACATTGACGCTAAATAGTAACGTAATTTTTTTTATTTTAATGAATGAACTTTTTCTGTAAAACGTTCTTTACATAGCCTTTGTTACACACTGGTGAAAATTTGAAAATTACATTTGGAAACAAGGCAAGCTTCGATTAATTATCTTTACTTTTCATGAAAATAGAGGTAAACCATTAATTTAAACCATATGAAACGTATATAAAGGTTTTATCAATATACTTATACATAATTTCATAATTTCGTATTAACCAAAAACGTCAAAATTTATCCATATACTGTGTAACGCTCTTTCATTGTACATGAATGTTTTTATGCTGAATTCCTCAATTTCACTTTGTACATAGAATTAGTAGTATAAGGTATAAGTCTTTTAAGTATAAAAAACTTGAAACTTTAATGTAATATTATATATTTGATTCCATACATGAAAGAATGTTATGCGTAGTTAAACATGCAATACAAATAGTGTTAGCTTGTTTAGAGAAATAAGGAAATATGAGGAAATGACACAGATAAGAAAAAATACTATCACATAAGATAGCTAAGGCGTTTATTAATGAAATAAATCAACCTCCTTAGAAGCAGTCAAATATTTATTTGAGAGTCCAAAGTATGCCAGTTATCTAAATTTTCTAGCAGCATGACGGCCATTGTCTGCGGAATGAAAAAAACAACATCACTTGTATAAAGATGTTTGGAATAATTCTAAAAATCATTTACGAAAGAAATGCTCACTCACGTTTAATGAGTACGTTATGCGCTATTTATTACTATTGTTAAACTTAGCGTTAAGGGTAAATTCTAATGGATATTTACAGAAATTTCGTTTGGATCTGTGAGTTATTTATTGTTAATGTGAACTAAATTATAAAATTAAAAGGAATAAGGACAAAATGAAAACTTATTTTGATTTTCATCCTTTCACACACTACATACCCTTGGATGGCAGATGGGCATAATGTCACTTTAACATTAACGTAATTATTTTGAAAATGAATGCAGTAATAATAATAATAATAATAATAATAATAAATAAATAAATAAATAAATAATAACTTTACACATTAAGATATATACAGATTGTAACACCATATCAAAAACTTATTATCAGGAAAATTGAAAGAAAATACGCTATAAGAAATAATGTATATTCATAAAAAGTTTGTTGAAAGAGCTTCATCCGTTGTTTTTCCTTCAACGAAGATCTAACATGTACTCCGAGGTATTCGTTATTAACGACAGTTTAGTTGCAATTTTTGATATTACGAACGTTTTGGGTTAGAGGGTAAATTACTAACTAGAGCTTAACCAAGGCTTAACGATGATCGTAACTCTAACGAATGCTTCTGGTTACTCACCCCAGGAAAGTACAAGTTATCGTCCACGCCCCCTTGCACCAGCTTAAGCAGATTTCAGCAATTAACAATATACTTCAAAATAATGCCCAGATTATTTGTGACAATACTACTGCAATAAACTTGCTGTGTGAGTGAGGCCAAATAGTCACCATGTTCATACAGAAGCGTAAGTTTAGTGCAGCATACTTGAAACCAGCATTGCTGTATAATTATAATTATGCAGTAAAAGAGTAAAGATGTTCCAAAATGAATGAGTATATCATGGACTATAATGTGTGTAACCAATAAGCACTTGACTGAGAAAGGTGTGTGACCTAATTTATTCCAATAAATACATGATTATGCTAAATTTGTGACCCAATAAGTACATAATTGAACATGGTGTGTGACCAAAAGTACAAAATTGAGCATGCTGTGTGACCCAATAAGTACATGATTGAACATGGTGTGTGACCCAATAAATACAAGATTGTACATGATGCATAACGAAATAAGTACATGGATGAGCATGGTGCGTGAAAGGACATTATTCTGAACGCGTTAGGTGACAGTATAATGAATAATATTAACAATAATTGGTTGGTTGAATATATTTGACTGTCTAGGGTGATCGCCTTTCAGCATGATACATTTGTGTGCCAGTGTTGATAAAATGTGTAGGGTACAAACAAACTGCACCAAACTCAGCCTTAAAATCAACCGTTTAGATCAATCATATACACAATATGTCTTAATATGCAATGTCGAAACACTGTGGCAATGTACTGCTATATCATTGCCAAAGTTAAATCTTCCTTCACAACCAAAACAAAACCAAAATATCTGTTTAACATCTTCAGTTATAAAATATAAAACTAATTGCTGTTAAAAATTATGTACTTTGTACAAATGTACACTACTATCGTTGCATGTCTACTACTTTAACAGTGAAAATGTGAATTGAACAGATATAATTATTACCCCTCACTTTTTGTGTAATGTTAATTTCCCATAGGCCACGTATATGAAAATTGAAATTGAATTTATTTCTTAACTGTTGTTTATACAGAAAATTAGTACAAAAATAAATGACTAAAATATCTTTTTATGTCACAAAATATGTGCATTTTAATTTAGTCGTAAATTAAATGATAAGGTAGCACACTTTTGTAATTTCAGAAGTTGACACAAACAGCAGCAGTCCTCTACTCGTCGTGTATGTTTTGGTTCCTGTCGTTTTCATCATGATTGCAGCTACCTTTACTGTCGTGTACATGAGGTAAATTGTTTACATACTTTAACCTGAATTATTGTTTGATTTTATTAACAAGTCAATTGCATACTGCACACAATTTATGAATCTTCGACAGATTTTCAGCAAGTTTCGTGAGATATATGCATAAAGATTTGATTTAATTTCTTAGCAATAGAGTAAACTTTAAAATGTCATACGTGCTGTAAGATTCCAAATATAGCAGAATCTAACGTGCCACAAAAGTACGTTTGAATTATCGATTTAATATATTTCCTAACGTAAAATCATTGACTTGTCTGACTTTATTGATAATTATGATTTTAATGCATCTCTGTAAAGGATGATATGATTGATTGACTGAAAATAGCTTACTATGACGCATTGACCTATATCATACGTAAAATAAACAAATATTTGGCTTTAGTCAGATTGTACAAAACCGGTCTCTTATACGAAACAAATGACGACAACGAAGTTACGGAAACAAACGTATACCTGTATGCAATCAAAGCACCAATACTACTTTATCATCTTGCATTAACATATGCAGGAGTCTTCGTATTTATCTTATCCCTCGGGGGCACGAGCTCTAAATACGTCATCTGTGCCTGCAGATGTCAATATCCAAAAAAATGCATTTACTCTTTGATTGTTTTGCTTTTATTTTAAATATGTAATCAGATTACCTCATTGATGAATTTGCTTGTAGGAGAAGACATCTGAGTTGCATGAAAGTATTGAAAGCTTTCAGAAGAGCTCGAGAAGTACCGTCTGGAGATTCTCTGCAAGGAGAGAGTCATTCAAACCAAATGTATAGTAACGAAAGCCTTCAACTTGATGACGAATATGCAACAATATCCGGAGAACAAACTGACGATAACAATTTAGGTACCGTTTATTACGCAACCGTTGATAGATCCGGAAAAAAGAAACCCGGTGTCTCAAAGGAAGATAATCAAACAAAATCCACTGATTACAATAAATCAGCTTGTAGCATTGATTTAAATGAATGCAATACATATAATGTACTAAGCGCTAAAGCTCTAAATAAGAATTTAAAAGGTGGCGACGAGCATGACTTGGACTACGACAGTACATGTACCAGACGAATGAAGACCGAAGCAACTAACCATGATGACTATTCCCATATGGGTGATCTTGAAATGAAATACCAGCACACTCAACATTTTCTCCCCCAATCGGACATAGAGAAAAATACAGAGTACTCGCATATCAATAGAGTCGGTACAAGCACGAATTTCCCAGAACGTTTGGAAACAGAATACCACGACTATGATGAGTACCAAAATTCAGTCATAAAAGAGAAGAAGGTACTCGAAAAGCATACACCAAAGATAAAGCAACTTGAAGATCAAGCACCAGATTATTACAATGTCGCACAAACCAAAGAAATGTACGAAAATAATGAACCTGAAAATCAAAGTAATGAACCTGAAAATCAAAGTAATGAATCTGAAAATCATGATTACTTTATTCTAGAAAAGACATAAATACAGTTTTTGTTTATGTTTTGTTTATGTGTGTTTTCTTTTCTTTTTTTTATTTTCTAATAACAAAAAATTATTTTGACTTTTGTTATTTTTGTATGCATCTTAAAAATTTTATAATCCTGAAAATATTTTTGACTCACTTACAGCTGTTTATTTTAACAGATTTATGACATTTTATAAATAACTTGGTCGACAAACAACACCATTACAACCTCTTCAAATATTATTATTCCTATCTAATTAAGATGGCCGCCAAAACATTTAACACTTAAAAGAATGTGATTGAAACTAAAGAAACATGTTCACATACCAAACATGATCAATATCTGAAATGTCGAATTTCGGTCGGGAAGTTGCCCTTCCTGAAAGAGTCTTTTCTCCTGAACAGCGTGTTACCAAAGTAAGAATTAAACTTCACATCCGAATACGAAGAGAAGTACATATTTACAAGTTTAATGACGAATACATATATATAAATCATAAAAACAAAATATTCATAGACTTACATGTACTAAAAAGCAAGTTTTCAAAAGTGGCAATAGCTTTACGCAGAAAGAGCATTTCATATGCCAATTTTAATCGTTCAAAGTTCACATTTTTCGGGCTAAATAATGATAACAATCATGAACAATGCATGTTATTCGGTTTTAAGTTGTTTTCATATTTTGAGAAGTTCATAACGTTATTATCTTGTAAAGTGAATAATTCTACACCTATCGTAATAGTTGACAGATTGAAAATATGAAATATACACTATATGAAATAGATCGGAAAGAACAAATAACAAATAGTAAATATAGAACTATGTATAAATAAAAAAATATATTGCTTAAAAAAAGATCATTTCTGTAATACATATATGATAGATAGAGACAGAAACAAACCTGCTGTTACATTAGAATCAAGTTAATAAAAAGATAAAGAATTTTTAGTATATGTTCATACTGACACATTGCTTTAAAATTTAGATATGAGATTTTGTTTTTGTTTGGTGTAAGGTCGCGCCAACACTGTAAAGGTCATATGGCGACTTTCAAGCTGTACTTGAGAAGAAAGACTTCAGGTGACCCTCCGTTAATTATTTCAGGCAAGAGCGAGCACCTTGTAGAACCACCGGCCCTCTGTAATTTAGCTGGATAAATTCCTGATATGAACGAATCCAAAGTCAGTGGCGGAAAACGAGCCTATTTCGGTGAGGCGGAAGTAGTGTAAAGTCAAAGGACTTAACCACTCGGCCAAAGATTCACCCTTGTTTGAAAAGCAGACATCTTTTATTAATTGCTCCATTAATAATGTAAATAGCAATGTTTACATCAAACTAGTAAATTGATATTATATTATGCCCGTTCTTTGTTAAAGTGTATACTATCTTTCCATCAATTTTAAAATTGAAAACACTTAAATTAATTTCCCCTATATCGGATGTACCTAGCGTGTCGTCAACAAACGTTTTGAGAAATTAATATGTTTAATGTAAATAGGTATTTTAACTTCCTTAATATCCATATAGGATCTAAATTTTTCTACACAAGTTAGAAATATAAATTCAAATATGGCAGGATACCTTAAATGGATAACATTTTGTTACCTATTTTCAGGATTATCAGTAAAAGGTTAGCATATTAATCAAAATTTCATTGATTTATTTGTTGAGTGATTATCAGTGATTTAAATAAATGTCGCTTTATATTTATTTATTATATATTTGACATTTAGGTCAAACATTTCTATAAATACGTATTACAATATAGCTAGCAATAAACCTTAAAGTAGTATGTCTCCAGGAAGACTTATGAAAATTCAGTCAAGTGTACAAATTATTTATTTTTGCCTTGCTTCAGATATTTAAAATTAAATAAACAAAAAGAAAACATCGCATATCAAAATACTCAAATTTAATCAATAAACCGTTGATATCGGGAGATAAAAACAGTCATTGAAGAGAGCTACATAGAATATGAAAAATGATACATTTTGGAACTATAGTTTTATAATATACAGAGCTGATTCTTTTAATACGTGTAATATATTGATTCACCGTGAGATAATCCAATTTATGTTTTGAAACATTGATTGATTTATTGATTTTTTTAAGTTCTCTTATTGTTAAAAGCCTTTTACAATGTTCATTATTTGTAGATATAATGGTCATAAACTTGTAAAATAATTGCGACTGCGTGGTTAAAAACAGAACCTATTTAAAACCACTGTAGAAGTTAAAGTTATGAATTTCTAACAAACCTATTCCATAAACAGTTGTGCAGAAAATGGTTTTTAATGTGATTGTAAACGTTAATTATTTAACTAACATCAAAAATAATCTTCATCGTCAAATACTTTTTAATTCAACTTTAATTATGACACTGAATAACATCTATTTCAAAATATCTACAATTAAATCTTATTTAACAAGTAAATGAAGATTTTTAGATGCGATACAAGTGCAATGAGTGATACATACCCAGTGTGATCCTTACCACCTTGATGCTTATCCCTTATGTCTCAAAACATCTTGTGTCACTGTTAGTCTAATTTATTCTTCCTTGTATTCTTAAAACATATAGTTCTACCCATCACATCCCTTTAGAAGTTATTCTTATTCACTTAATCACCAAACATGTTAATCCCGTTGCCCTAAACCATAATGCTCCTTATATTTTTGTCACCTCAATCTAAACCAACAAGGTCTCTGGTAATTTTTCTGCAACACGCAAAAGATTTCTTGCAATTCCTGACCCGTACCTTACCCCAATACTATAACAGACAATACCTTTTGCTTTCTGTATTATTGAAATCTTTTGTTTATTACTTCCCGTGCATTTACATATTCAAACTATTTATTGAACAGTTATCAGCATTCATTGGTCTTTAATCAAAACAATAGATGTCAGTAAAATAGCAATATTGTTGTTCATTTTGTGAATTGAAATGAAGTTAACTTGCACACTAAATGAAAACAGTCTATACACCAGTATATGTAAATTGATTCATATCTATATAGGCTTACACAATTAATTGTAAACTATACTTTTATTTAGCGAAATATTTAAAATAATATCCGGTATATGTATTCGCTGAAAACCCGATAGCTATTGTACGTGTATGTATGCAATTAAATGACATATAAAGCGGGTTGTTTACATGTACATCTGACGATTTGGATAAATCAACAAATAAAACGTTAACTTATGTAAATTATTGCAAACAATTTGTTGAATAATCAACCAGGAAGCTAAATATTGTTTAACATCTAACAAGAAATTTAGAATTTGACGATGATTAACTTTAAACACACTGCAACACATATGATTTTCGTATTATAATTTCTCTCCCTCACTGTAAACCATCCTCAAGTCATTGAAATAGAAATCTGATTTGTATGAGGGGGCCCTAGCCAGCGGGTATATATCAGATTGCCGAGTGTTTTGATATTATTTCTCTTTTGTATCATAGTCAAAAATAAAAACACGTACTCTGTTGTTGTCACAATATGAAACACCAGAAAAAGTAACCAATGAACGGGCCTCTGAATATGACTCTTACCCTGTCGTCAAAAAGTAAAACCCAGAATTAAATGAGGAACTGCCCCCATACCCTTCTACAAATCAGAGATGCTCTTTCTATTAATTATTCACCTTAGGTAAATTATACGAACAAACATTAAGGTTAAATCGCGCGGTAGGCGCGTTTAAAACTAAGAATTAAATTCAAGTAATCGGGATGCAATAAAACATATTCTAATAATACCTACGAATATTTTATTTTTAGACTGACCTTCTTATTTATGATTTCAAATTAGACATATTTATAATGCAAAAGTGTTTACTTAAACTGTAAACACTATTTACTCATTGTCGTCTGCCCATGTTACTTAAATGATTGTCTTAAATAAAACAAATATCCATATATTTTAGTACATATCATGTAACACAATTATTGGACATTTGTTAATTTATTAATTGATAAATTATCATTTAGCATTATCAAGCCATGAATGCAATTTTTATGAAAGTTATTGTGACTGGGAAAATGAGAACGACAGCTGGGAACTAATAAATGCCACCAACACTGATTTAGAAAGAAAACTTCCATCAGCTAGACCGGACAGTGGTAAGATTATGCTTATTATAATATGATCTAAAATAGCAACATTTAGCTGTGAATACCATATCATATTCAAGGCTCACTAGTCAATAATTGTATAATGATTGACACGATGATATCGACCTCCATGATAATAGCTAAATTGCTCACGTCTTTGAATATAAAAAAGCACATGTTCCGTTTATAAAATATTTATCATAAAATTATAAATATGATGTGTGTTTATGAATGTAATATAACATTTTGAATGTAACAAGTGTTATATAATGGAAACAATTATTACAGATAGAAAAGTCATACAATTAAAAACAAAATAATGTGAAACTGTTTTGCGGAAGCAAAATCAATTATGAGAGAAAAAATCTTGAAAATGATATAGATGTTTTATTTCAAACAGATGGATTCTACATTGCATTAAAAAATCAAACCAAAAGTGCTAAATTCAGTAGCCCAGACATAAGCAGCGGACGAGCATGCATAGGATTATGGTACTCTGTATCAAAAACCGATGACTACACTATAATTGTGTATATTTCTTCGAAATCCCGTCAGATAAAGAGATTGCAAAACACAGGGGTATATAAGTGGATGCACATTTACATCAATATTAATCCAACGACATTATACAAAGTGTGTATACATTTTCTAGAACCGCTAATTACTGACTTTCTCTGCTTCTTTTTTGTCTACTTACTCCTCCCTTTTTCAAACATTTAGTTCAACCGAAATGATTGTTTGAGACAAACATTAAAAGAATGGAAAGAATATCTCCAGGTAAACGTGTTTTAGTACATATAATAGAGTTTTCGCAATATCAGGAAAAAAGCTCGTGCTCCAGTGGTTTGCTTCATAGGGTGAGAGGTAATAAAATGATCATATAAGACTATAAACATGATTTCTCATCGATGTCTTATTTTAAGTTAAATTGATCAAATGACATTTGCCTGCAGTTTATCAAACCTACGCTTATAAAATAAGTTTCATTAAGAAATAAACAGAATTTTGCTCGTTATTTTAATTACAAAAAAGAAAGAACCATCATTTGTAGCGAAAATTAGATAGAAATGATTATAATTGACATGATCAGTGGAGATATAGCGAAACATATAACTTAAATATCTAAATGAAATAAGGGATAATTTTGAAAAAGATATTTTTGTTTTTGCATTAATTATAGTTGTGGAAACGTATTGAGGTTAATGGGGAAGATTTGGCTTGTCTAAGTGTGTTACATTTCATATAAAGTCGACGTTATCATCATTATTGACTTGTTTATGCCGGTGGCATGCAAACTAATTATTCCGCTAGTTAAGAAACCAAATTATATTATCCAGGTTGAAATAGAAGGGATTGTCAAAGGCAATAATGGGTATGTAGCTGTTGATGATGTTCGTATAACTACTGGAGCAACGTGTCCTGCAGGTAATACTAAGACTCTATATACACATGCCCTGCAGGTAGTAGTAGAAGCAAATAGTAGTAGTAGTAGAAGTAGGAGTAGTAGCAGTAGCATCTGCAGCAGCAGTAGTAGGAAGCAGGTAGTTGTAGCACCCTATATGCCCTATATATTTATTCGCTGTTTATCTTTCAATTTCTTTTTAACTAATTTATATTCGTATTCATTAAATTCTTATCTATAATCATAAATTTAAATTGATTTAAACAAGTTTAATTATTTCTTTTTAATTGACAGTTAAACATTTTTATTTTGATACAGCAGAATGTGAGGATCAATTGTTTCACTTCTTGTTTAAACTACGTGATTAGATCTTATATGTTGCATACTTCTTCCTTTTCAATTTGAATAATTTAGTTTTAACTAATGATCTTGAACGTCCTTTCTTACGAAATGGGTTACGCAACACTGAAATAAAATCTATGCGAATACACCTAGACGAATACGAACTGCAATTACACGAATACGAAATTACATTTGAATTTTAAATTTATACATCTGGCCAATATTTCGGCACAAGTCCGTAATTTCTGACGGTGTAACCGTTGAAATATTATCTTCAAAAAATCCACGAAATCCAGGGTAGCACTCCACAGTTAATTTTAAGTTCCTGCCGTCAATGTCCTACAAGCAATACGTCTAATAATTCTGATACCAAACTACACAATCTGGAAAGAGAAAACACATTTGTTGAGAATACATATGACATAAGATTGCAAATCTACAAAGAAATCATCCCATCTGCAATAGGCAGGCAGTCAAAAAAGTTGCAATTCATTCCGTTGAAGCCCAAAAACTACAGTGGTCCTAGACCCAAAACAACACATTTCGTACCTCTGGCAAAAATACCTGCAAATATATTAGCTAAAGGAACACCGTTTCTGCTTTAGCAACCCCTTATACATGCAAAATGTAAAAAAGAAACTTGTGCTCAGACCTTGTAGATGTTTTGCTACTGCTAAAAGTTTGTACCCCCTGTAAAATGACTTGTTTTTACCGTGCATGTTGTTTAAAAGCAACGTTTACATAAAATGGCGGCCTTGACATCTATAATCAACAGCATGTGAATTTTGGCCAGGTTTTCGAACATGCCAGTGATCATATTAATTGTCACAAAAACAAACTACATGCTGAAAATGCGCTTTAAAGACAACCAGTCATTGAAAAACCTTTTATTCTATCTTGAGAAATTACATTGAGAAGTTGCAGTTTTGATGGGGAAAAAACAATGCAAAATAGTAATTTTTTGCAATTTTGAGACGTCACCCCATTGCCATGGTAACAGAAAATTAACGATTGAGCATGCTGTTACAGAGGCTATGGTCCAGTCAACATTTGTGCTAAGTTTATTCAGTATTGTAGAACGACCCTATATACACAAGCCACGTAGGTAGTAGAACAACCCTATATACACAAGTCCTGCAGGTAATAGTACGACCCTATATACTCAAGCCATGCAGGTAGTAGAACGACCCTATATACAAATGCCCTTCAGGTAAAAGTACAACCCTATATACACAAGCCATAAACGAAGTAGTACGACCCTATATACACAAGCCATGCAGGTAGTGGTGCGACCCTATTTACACAAGCCAATGCAGGTAATAGAAAAACTTTATATACACAAGCCATGCAGGTAGTAGAACGACCCTATATACACAAGCCATGCAGGAAGTAGTACGACCCTATATACGCAAGCCATGCATGTAGTGGTACGACCCTATATACACAGGCCATGCAGGTAGTAGAACGACCCTATATACACAAACCCTGCAGGTAATAGTGCCCCATATACACAAGCCATGCAGGTAGTAGAACAACCCTATATACACAAGCCATGCAGGTAGTAGAACGACCCTATAAACACAAGCCATGCAGGTAGTAGAACGGCCCTATATACACAAGCCATGCAGGTAATGAATAGTACGACCCTATATACACAAGCCATGCAGGTTGTAGAACGACCCTATATACAAAAGCCATGCAGTTAATGAATAGTACGACCCTATATACAAGCAATGCAGGTAGTAGAACGACCCTATATATACAAGCCATGCAGGTAGTAGTACGACCCTATATACACATGTTCTGCAGGTATTTTATAGTACGACCCTATATACACAAGCCATGCTGGTAGGAGAACGACCCTATATACACAAACCCTGCAGGTAATAGTGCCCCATATACACAAGCCATGCAGGTAGTAGAACAACCCTATATACACAAGCCATGCAGGTAGTAGAACGACCCTATAAACACAAGCCATGCAGGTAGTAGAACGGCCCTATATACACAAGCCATGTAGGTAATGAATAGTACGACCCTATATACACAAGCCATGCAGGTAGTAGAACGACCCTATATATACAAGCCATGCAGGTAGTAGAACAACCCTATATACACAAGCCATGCAGGTTGAAGAGCGACCCTATATACACATGTTCTGCAGGTATTTAATAGTACGACCCTATATACACAAGCCATGCAGGTAGTAGAACGATCCTATATATACAAGCCATGCAGGTAGTAATACGACCCTATATACACATGTTCTGCGGGTATTTAATAGTACAACCGTATATACACAAGCCATGCAGGTAGGAGAACGACCCTATATACACAAGCCATGCAGGTAGGGTAGTAGTACGACCCTATATACACAAGCCATGCAGGTAATGAATAATACAACCCTATATACACAAGCCATGCAGGTAGTAGAACGACCCTATATACACAAGTCAGGCAGGTAGGGTAGTAGTACGACCCAAAATACACAAGACATGCAGGTAATGAATAATACAACCCTATATACACAAGCCATGCAGGTAGTAGAACGACCCAATAAACACAAGCCATGCAGGTAGTAGAACGGCCCTATATACACAAGCCATGCAGGTAGTAGAACGACCCTATATACACAAGCCATGCAGGTAGTAGAACGACCCTATATACACAAGCCATGCAGGTAGTAGAACGACCCTATATACACAAGCCATGCAGGTAGTAGAACGACCCTATATACACATGTTCTGCGGGTAATTAATAGTACGACACTATATACACATGCCACGCAGGTAGTTGTACGATCCTATATAACAACACATTTTTTTTCAAGTTCTTTTTCTTACTTAGCAAATCATGTTAATCAAAGCAGATCAGCAAATTGCTTAATTACAATGATCACTTTGATTGATTGTATTAGTAAATTCTTTTAAAGATTCAACACGAGGTCGCATTTGTAACCAAATATGTGTATTCATTCTTTTTAAAGCCATTTATATATCAAACATCTGAACTGACTTTTTCAAATAAAGGATTGCAAAACTGTTTTTAAAAGAAACAAGTTCACAACATTCTTTGATAATATCAGTATTCGGTATCATTCTTCAAACAATCAAAGCTTCTTTTTTGACATAAAATTGTTACGCTTTATGAGATTAGTAAAGAAAATGTTAATATTTGTTTGATATTTGTTTTACTGGATGTTTATACGTAACATGAAAAGTTCATAATCTTATAACTTTTCTTTAGATTGTAACTTTGACAATGGCCTGTGTGCGTGGGAGCAGGTAAACGGTGCAAACAAATGGCAGAGACGTCATGGTGGACCTAAATTAGGGCCCTTGAATGATCATACAGATGGAGGTAGGTAACTCTTTAGTAGAACCTATAAATGGTAATACTGAAGGATGTAGGTAACGCTTTAAAAGGGCCTTTCAATAATATCATACTAAAGAGGGTAGGAAACGCTTTAAATTTGACTTAACATGATCATACTGAAGGCGGTTAGTAACTCTTCGTAAAAGCAGGTAAAAGTTGCAAACAAAAGACAGAAACCTCGTGATTGATCAGAAGATGGGCCTTTTAATGGTCATACTGAAAAAGGTAGATAACTCGGTAGTAGGGTCTTTAAACGAGCATACTTAAGAAGGTAGAGGGCCTTTAAATGATCATACTAAAGCAGGTCGGTAACGCTTTCAAGGGGCCTTGGAATGGCCTTACTGAAGGAGGTAGGTAACTCTATAATTATGTCAGTTCTAGAGAAAGGCCTTTAAATATCGCAGACAAAGGGAAATACATGTAGTTCATTATCTATATTGACATACAATAGGACCGTTAAATGTTTACATAAGTGGGTTGATAAAAGTATTGTTATAATCTTTTTGCTTATAAAAATGTTATGGAATGTAGTAGCGTTCATTAGATAATATGATAAGCGCATTTCACATATGCATGTCAAGCACTGACATTCCGCTCGTCAATATTTAGAAGTTCATTTTTCAATATTTTAATTTGTAAAATCATCTAAGTTAAATACATTACAATTGATATCGTCGATTTCTCTGTAGATGGCTTTTACATACTACACAGCACAAATGGAACAAAGGCTCAGATATCGGTAGCACAGGATGGGGTCGGTGATATTTGTTTGACACTGTGGTATTATATGCATGGTGATAACACTATAAATATCTACATCAAAACTCATGCTGAAACTGAACGACGTGTTAATATTATACGCGGAGGACAGAGTGATAAATGGACGAAGAGTCAAACACAATTTTTTCAAGAACATGGTTATGAGGTATAGTGGGGCGGGAAATAAGGTCTCTGCTGTCAAAATAGTGCAAATTGTGATACAAGCATGAAACTTTCAGGAAATTATCTTTAGACCATGTAGATTTCAAAAGTGAAGTGGGCCCAAAAATATCTCTGCTCATTCAAGATGGCCGCCATTTTCAAGATGGCCGCCATATAAATTTGATGTACATAATAGATCATTCATTCCAATTTTTTGTACAGACCTGAAACTTACACCAAAGCATGCATATAGTTTCCCCTTTTCAAAAATTTAAATCTTTAAGCAATTTCTCTTGCATATTTCTTCAGAATCCAAGATGGCGTCCAATATGGCTGCCAATTTTAATGAAAACTGATATATCTCTTTTGTAGTATAATTTTTTGCACACGGTATGCGTATTTCCATATAAAATTGTGAAATATATTAGAAAAAATATCAAATTTTAGGTTAACCACATTGTTAGTCATGTTTTTAGTTTTTTGTACAAAAAAAATCTTTAAAAAAATCAAAGAAAAAGTGCCATTTTTTTCATTTTTCTCTAACATGGTTTTCTAGGTCTATGTACAAAATTCCAAAAGTTACATAGTTTCTTAAAGTGTATTTGATATTCAATCAACACTATGTTTTATTGTATAATTGTAACAAAAACAAACAAAAATGTGAAGGTTTTATACTTATTAAAAGTGGGTGGGGTAAATTTATCAGACAATTGTAGTACAAAATAACGTTTGTTAAGAATTCTTATGCAAATATTCACTGTAAAAGTATGTTATTGTATGAAGGTATTTTTGTTTTCCTTCAGGTCTAGAGGCTGTACTAAAATATCAATAAATACAGATACAATCATATGTATACATTCAGTTATTAAATGTGTTTGCATGATATAAGTTGTTTCAATAGTCATAATATAACTTGATAATTGTACAGAAAGAAGACTGAATATTCATCAACGAACCATATGTTAGATAAAATCATGCCTGGACCTTAGTGAAATGTTGTCTATTTATGAATACAATTATTTCCTGCACAATTTAGTCTTGCTAAAAGCTTGTAACAGAATGATTCAAAGTTATATTTACTTGCACATCATTGTAACCAAGTATAATTGAATAAGTACCGTCCATTTCTAATAACTTATGTAGACATGATATTTTCAAAAGAAACAAAAATTTAGGCGACTGATACATCATATTATCTAATGACTAGGTGTGCTAAAATAGGTATCAATAAAACCGCTTGACTCACATAACAAACATAGCTTATACTTTGGAATATAAACTAAATGTGTTCCTACTTTATTTTTCCCATAAAACAAGAGAGCATTGTTGACCCTAGATCACGCGCCTAAGACCCACTGCTGGAAAAGGTCTATAATTCTTTTATACTGAAGAATGCTAAAATCATATAAGGAGTATCTTTTTTTCGCCAGTCATGATTTAAAGAATCATGTCCAATAACTAGGCTCTCAGAACTACAAGAAGACTCATATAACTATATTCCAGTAAGAGTCCATGTCAACTAAGTGACTTTGACCCTATGCCAATAGTTAATAATCTTTAAATAGCATCACAATGTTATGATATACGATATTTTCTCTTCTCTGTGCACATAGTTTCGGAGAAGAATTTTAATATATAAGTCAATGTAAACTAAGTGACGGGAAAGCCATTTTGGACTGCAGGAACATTATTTAAAGGCCCTCACGAGGAACACAGTTTTTAAAGACTTGTGTAGGGAATCGCATTGAAGTTGTTTTGTTGTTGATGTTATTAAAAAAAATCAACAAACAAACAAACTGTAATGCCTAGAGCTTAGATAGTCAAAATATAACCTTGCCAAGTAAAGAAGACCTCTTTAAAAGTTACATAAAACACTTTTGTATCATTAAGTGTACATGCAATAAAAAAATCTTCTCAAAAATCAAAATGCATAGAGCACTGGTACTAAGCTGGCATGTAGCACCACCTTGGGTCTTTATTAACACATTTAATGAATCATGCTCATAGAGCCACCTGGGTTCACAGACTTGTATAGGAAAACACATTAAAAACATCTAGTGTTAAACTTCATTGACTTGAAATAAGATATTTGGGATGTAGACTGATATAACATGCATAAATTTGTATGATGCTACTGCAGTCTAAAATGGTTTTGCAATGGTATCACTTAATTTACAAAGACTACTGTAATAAATCTGTTTTCTCTTAACCTACACTATCCGACGCATATACATTAATCATGTATCATCATAATTATGTTATAATAATGATATATCATGGACAATATGGTCCAAATTTACCAAACACAAAAGGTCACTAAGTTTATTTGGACTCGTATATAGATATGGTTATTAAAGTTCTCTCGTTTGAAATAAAAAAAAATGAAAGCAGATATTGAGCATGTTTCTTTAAAAGAAACCGGATTCAATTATGACACAAATCATGTGTGTTATGACATAATTGACACTCCCAAAATGATATTGTTACCTTTTTTTCCAACAATGATCTTAGGTGAGTGATCCAGGGTCATCATTACCCTCTTATTGAAAGAAGAAAAAAAGATATGATTACTTTAGGAAATACTAGTACATTTAGTTTGTATCTTAACTTTTCAAAAAGTTACATGCAGGCCAGGCCATATCATTGATATATATGTTTCACATCACATACATTTTGTTGGCTTTTAAGCCATGTTTATATTATAAATATAAAATTGTGGAGGAGTCAAAAATATGCGTTTATAGACTACCTTTATACCTTACATTCAAGTACATGTTTGCTATTTTAAGCACGTTTAGTTGATTTATTGTCTTCTTATATGTCTTTACGATTAACAATTAATATATGATATCAAATATATTGAAACAAGAATTATCATGCAACCAAATTTAATAACTGAATGTATACACATGTTTGTATGTGCATTTCTTGCTCACCCACCAAATGGCCCGAAGGAAGACAAAAATACTTTCATCCAATAAAAAGTACTTTTTAAGTTGGAACATTTGCATAAGAATTCATAGAAAAGTAAAAAGGCAAAGAAATAGAATGAACTTAGCTATGTAGATTTTCTGTTGTTTTTTCTTTCACAATTATCATATAAAATTACCCCACCCACTTTCACAAAATATAAAACCTACAGATTTAATGCTTTTCTTACATTCTTTACAATAAACACATGATATTAATGGAATGTCAAATACAGTTTAAGATATAAAGTAACTTTTTTAACTTTGTACATTACTTTAGAAAATCAAATTTGAAAAATATGAAAAAAATGGAATTTTTTCTTGATCTTTTTTAAAGATATTTTTAGACAAAAACTTTTTAAATGTTTACTTTTATTGAGATTTACATATAATTTGATTATCTCTGATATGTTTAAACACTTTTTTTATCATAATAAACATAATTTGTGCAACAAATTATACTATAAAAATGATATAACAGTTTTGCACAAAATCGACGGCCATATTGGACGCCATCTTGGATTTGGAAGAAGTATGAAAGAGAAATTTTGTGAGATTTAAATTTTTGAAAAGGAGAAATTATATGCATGCTTTTGGTGTGAGTTAAAGGTCTGTACAAAAAATTGGAATGAATGAGCTAGAATGTACTCAAATTTATATGGCAGCCATTTTGAAAATGGCGGCCATCTTGAATGAGCAGAGATATTTTTGGGCCCACTTCACTTTTGAAATCTACATGGTCTAAAGATGATTTCCTGAAAGTTTCATGCTTGTATCACAATTTGCATTATTTTCTCAATTTTCCGCCCCACTAGTATGGCTGTTATTATCTAGTCGTACATTTTAATATTAATGTATAATATATAAGAAATATGCTATCAATGTGCTATATATCAGATCAAATTCAGAGTTTTAAAAAGAGCCCGCGATTCGAATGTATTGTATCAAATTTGTTCTAACTAAACAGTTAAATTGATTCTTCGAACGAATCAATGACAAGTCATCTATAAATGATAACTCAACATAATTAAAACAAAAAAGGCAGAAATCAATTGTAGATGTATGTACAATGGTACACGATTTATGTCAGCCATGTTTGTTTTCAATAAATCTGTCCAGAGTTAAAGCAGACCAAAATTCATACAGCAAACAAATCATATAATAAAAATGATAAAAATGATAACAATAAGATATTTTTCATAGAAAGAGCTACATTGCTTTAAACCAAGTACAATCTGCTGTCAAGTTTTATTCACATTTCATGATTGGCAAAATCCAGGTTAGAGTCAGTTTGGTGCAGACAAATGTTATTTTTTTTGCAACAAATACAAAAAACTTTGCAATAACCTAAATCTAGGGAAAGTAGTTTAACTGACCTTGAAAAAAGCAAAGTGTAAAAAAGTAACTGTTACACAATAGAAAGGTTCAATTTTAAAATTTGAATGTGTTTTTATGTTACTTGTAGTTCATAAGGCTAAAGATGGTGTGTGTCTTCTTGCACTACTTTTTTACAAATAATACTGGAGGGTGGACATGTGCTTATAAGGACATGAGATTCTGCTCTATTTGGAATTAAGCTTTTAAAGTTGTTTGTATTTGCTGCAAAGAAATAGCAGTTTTCTGTACTAAAACAGACTTTAAACTGAATTTTGCTGTTCATGAAATGTGCATCAAACTTTTATTTTTGTTTATAATAGTCCTTAAAACATAGACCTGGAAGTGTTCTTTCATAATTTTGCATTATGAACTTTTTTGTGAATTTTGGCCTACTTTCACTTTGGACCGACTAGATTAAAACAAACACGGCTGACAAAGCGGAATCACCATATACATAAAGTAGTATAACCATTTTGTTATGTAGAATTTTCATTTATATTTTCTATCTTAACAATAGCATTTTCAGACATGTTTATTCTATTCCTATTAAAAAACTTTACATATTTTGTTAAGTTATAGAACAAATTAAAAAGCATATACATGACACTAAATACTTATATGTTAATTATGAACATTCTTACTTAGATGATAGTTGAAGGTGTAATAAGGGATGATAATACTGGAGACATAGCCATTGATGATATAAGTGTAAAGCAAGGTGTTTGTACTAAAGGTAATTTTTCCTTGATTCATAACGTGACCGTTCTCTGTGTGTTTATCAATGCACTATAACTTTCGCATAGAACAAATACATATACTGTCCATATACCCTAAAGTGCTTGTCATCAACATATAAATTTTATGTTATGATTATTAATGAAAGAGGCGACAATTACTTTATATATAGATAAACGGGCAAGTGGTATTCATCATCAACAGCATTCGTATTACATATTTGGATATCTTGATCATCTCCATTACATGCATCCTAGAATAAATGTGTCGAGGTAGAAATAGAAAAACTGTTGAATCAAATATAACTATAACAGTAAAAATGGAACATGAAAATAAAAACATGACATCTGCCACCATTGAAAAAGTTCCATATATTTTATAAATTTTAGACCACATATATTACTTATATGAAGTCTTACTTATTTTACTGTTTGGCAGCAATTGATAAGGCCTGAATTTTATTTATATTTTTGTTACACTTTTCAGATGAATCCCCGATCTTGGTGTATGTTCTTGTATCACTTGTAATTGTCGTAATCATAGTGATTGGAGTTGTAGCATTTATTTTATGGAGGTATGATACACATGAAGTTGTTGTCACGTTCTTCCTTTCTAAGGTGCATAAATGACCAATATATCTTGCTACCGATGGATTTATTAGTAACAAGAAGTATCTCGAAAAAATGACATTTGGCTAAAACCTGGTGTAACTTATATAAGTTATGTCTGAGTTTTTGTATGCATGACAAAATGCTTCTTTACAATGATTATAATATATTTCACAAATGCTCACATGCTGAAGAGAAATTTCGCAGCCTTGAAAATCTTTTCACAGAAGATCTTTATCCCTGCTTTTCAGTATTTTGTATTATGTTTATTATTTGTTGTTTACATAAGCCTTTACAAAGTTTGTAATCCTATGCATATATTGGCACTTATATTGATAGAAATAGCTATAAACACTTTCAAATACGTATAAAATGATACTGGACTGTATGAATTGAACAAACAACGTATGTGCGTTCTATCTTTGATTTGATGTAAACAGGGCTCTCAATAGGGTCCAATTCCCGAGAGTCAATGAATCTGACAAAAATGTTCATGAGACAAATCAGCGAAGAACGAAGAGGCCAGCACAAACAATACAGAAAGACTAAGTCGTACTCAATATTTTCGCCTTTAATTAATTTAAACATTATGTTTATTTATATGAATATAAATGTCATAATAGGTGTAAACAGAATGAGTAAGACAAGAATGTATATAATATAGGGTAAACGCACGTTTTCCCGTGTAATAATTTCTGCAAAGTCCCGAGAAACTGTCGGTACCCGAGCCCGATAGGAACATAAATACATAATCAAACCTGCATGGAAAGATGTCACATGCTGCTATTTATGTCACACACATTTATAAAATATCATATAATAGTTAATTTGTATCTCTTTTTTATATTAATTTTAAGGAAAGCACAAACAAAGAAAAAAACGCCCCAGGAAACAATTTGCCATTCAGGTCAATCCTTCAGCAACCAAACGTACATAGGGCATAACTCAGAGCTGAACAGTGAGCAGAAACCAGTTTCATCCGACAGTGATTATGCAGTGATAGCTGATGGTAACATTCATCTTCATACTGATAAAGCTGAGTATAATGTCTTAAATGCAAGGAGTAAAGACAAACAAGAACGCGATTTCGGTTATGATCGTTTAAAACCATCAACCGCTCCTTTTGTCGATAAATCTTACTCTCATGTTACACAAAATAATGAAGAAAATGTCAACCAGAATTGTAGAAAAGAATCAATGGAGAACAATAAGAAAACCGAACCTGCGGAACCAAAGTTTCCTTTTGAAATTGAAGACGATCTTGACATTGACTACGACCATGCTCAGTCTGGTACTTCAGACCCAATGAAGCCGGACAACTATTCGCATTTGATCAACGCAGTTGGAACCAATCCTGATGTACATGAAAGAATTGATTATCCTCATACAGCGATAGGCCAAAACAAATCACAAATAGCAGAGAACAAGTATGATGTAGAAGAAAGAAACGGCGATAACCATCATGACTATTTTATTTTGAAAAAAGACTAATGTAACTCATACCTAAACAATGTTTATGTAACAAAATATATATGTGTAGTCTAACTGAACTATTTAGTTTGATGCCTTTTATGGCGTTGATAAATACATGTAATATACATGTAATTAATGATATGTTTGATTTATCTATATATTATATGTGTGCCTTGCATCTTATATTTGATATATAAATAATAACATTGTATCTAACTGTATGAATTTGAATCGTATGTACATTGTATTTATATACTAATGTTTGATATAATAAGCTTCTTCCCACCTATTGTAAATGTATTGAGGTTCTATATACTCTTTAATCTTCATGATTCGATGAACATCAATTTAAGGACATACGTAAACCATAACATTTGAATAGCCGTCTGCAGTACTGTATACATATGTTTGTTTTTTTTCTTTTTTTTTTTCTTCCTTTTTTTATTTGTTGTTTTAACCAATTTAAAGAAATTAAGCCTATAATGTTTATATCTTTCCGTGTACTGTCATGACATATATAAAAAGTATATCCTCTAATCATTGCAAACAAAATGTAAAATAGAATTTAAACTAAAAAGTGCTACTAGGAATAAAAATAGAGGGAGTTATATTATTAGTTATAAAGATTGTTGACAGGTTATATGGCCCTATATAAACGGCTGTTTGTAAATATAACCCGAGCCGCTAGGCGAGGGTTATATTGCAAACAGGCGTTTATATACGGCCATATAACCTTTCAGCAATCTTTATAACGAATTTATAGTACAGCAAGCATCATTTTTTAGAGAAAAAATTAAGATTTATTTATGAATCGACAACAGGCGTGTATATAAAATTATATAAACGTCACAATTATCCAATAAAAAGCGACGTTACAAAAGTGCAGTATTATAAAAAATATTCTTACATGCATCGCGCTATTTCCTTTATGAAACAGAATGGAAAATCGGGTGCATTATTACAAAATGAACGGAAAAAATGTTTATAGACCAAAAAAAACTGAAAAACAACAAACATGACGCCATAAGTTAAAAAACGTCTCCGCTTAATGAATATATCGATTATATAGAGGATATTTGTTTAGTTCAGTGTTAGATCGGAATATATTTCACCGAGTTAGCACCAAAAGGTATATTTCACGAGTGGCACAGCCACGAGTGAAATATGAACTTTTGGTGCTCACAAGGTGAAATATATTTCGATCTTACACTAAACTAAGCAAATTTTCTTTTTATTATATGCAAAGAAACGTTTTAAAAAGACATTAAACCTAATAGTGAATGAAAAGTGCGCCAAATAATAATACAACGTGACGTCACTTACGACGTCATGTCATTAAGTTGGTTCCCAGTACTGTGCACGCTGGTATTTCACTGAAACAGGGTAAGGGGCTAAAACTGAAAACAGTGAAATTATCAAATTGATAATTTTACTGTTTGAAAAGGTGAAATTATCAGTTTTATATCACTGATATATTTCTATAAACCACCGAAAAACCTGTAATAAATATTTCTATCTACATGCAAGAATGGACATACTATCACGTTACTTGTGTTTTTGCAATACCCTTTTTAGTCGCAAAAGCGGACAGGGTAATGTTTAGATGAATTTTTAATCATTATAAAGTGTATGCAGAATCTATCTTAGCCAATTTTCTAGTGGAAATTATTGCCGTGGAATTACTAAAATTATACATATTTTTGAGTGGAAGTTCGATATTATTTTCGAATTTTAATCCGACATTTTTGTGTTTTAATTGTTATGTATGTGTTTCCTACCCAACTGATATAATAATATTATATTGCAAGTAGATTCTATATACATGTTAATATATAAACAGAAACAATAATTGAGCCGCGTCGTGACAAAACCAACATGATGGGTTTGCGACCAGCATGGATCCAGACCAGCCTGCGCATCCGCGCAGTCTGATCGGGATCCATTCTGTTCGCTTACAAACTCTATTACAAGTAGAGCAACTGAGAGCGAACAGCATGGATCCTGATCAGACTGCGCGGATGCGCATGCTTGTCTGGATCCATGCTGGTCGCAAACCCATTATGTTGGTTTTGTCATGACACGGCTCATATGTAACTTCAGAAAGATAATATCCAAATGTGTTAAGTACGGAGATTGAATGCCTTCTTAGTTTGTACTTAGGTATGTAGGAGATATATACATTAGTTTATCTCATATGGCTATACTAAATAAAACTTCTAAGACTTTAAACTATATGTTTTTGTTTTAATTTTACTGGAAGGATTACCCATTTCCTGATTTTTAAGGCTTTTCAAAGATTTCAAATTCATCGATTAAGTACAATACGTATTAACGAGGCTTGTAACTTTAGCAACATGAAAGGTCTCTGGCGGGTCCAACTGACAGCGGTTAAGGCAAGTGATTTGAAGTTGTCGTCAAAAACTACGCTTTAAATTAACTAATATCATTAAACAAAGAAGATGTTGTAAACCAATTTATTCAGCATGTTTGTACTGTTTCATGTAAAATTTTCTGTTTCCTAAAAAATTCTGATAAAACTTCATCTATTTTACAGACACTGCTTTATATTTAAAAATACTGCCAATATTAAATCTCTAAAAAATAAGACCCTTAAAAGCGGAGCTGATGAACGTCTGACGTCATCTTTTATTATTGTGTGTTCATTTCCCCGCTCTTGCATGAAAGTTGAAAGTTGCTCTCTTTTTTAGGGTTTTTCTGTTGTTATTATTTTAATCTTGGGCTATTCATATAGTATTACCCCGAATAATATGACGGTGTGTCGGGGAATATCGCATCTCATACAATGGCTCACAAGTCAATAGTCGTATTAAAGAAAACACTTTATATTTACATTACCTGCAACGATGTCGTCTTTTTATTGTAATAAAATGCATGTATAATTGTTAATGTATAAGTGAAAATAAATTGTTTGAATGACATTTATTATTCAACAAGCTGGTTTCTCTGAGAATGTGACATCAAATTGATTCAAATGTTACTAACATGTTAGAAAAATATATTGATGGAGTTACTGAACTTAAGCACATTTAATTCCTCAAAATATGTCAATCAAGACGATAGTTTAAAATATGTACAAAAAACATCTTGACAATAGAATTCGTTTTATCACGAAACGAATGTATTAGTTTTCTTTAAATTATCTTCCGTGTATAACTTTTTACAAACTTATTTTACAAAACGGTTTTCGTTAACAATGAGACTTCATTTCTTCCTCATACAATGAACCATCCAAGTTGCAAAATATAGGAAGTCACATCATCGGTTATCATGGATGGATTTTTATATATTTATTCTACTATTCTAATGATTATTCTACTCCAAGGTAAGTTATTCATATAAAATTCAATTATGAAATTAAATTGGATGATTTTTATTTTATGTTTTAAGTGTTGAGATTCAATGGAAACCTATTTTTGAATGTGTAAGGGAAGGTTTAAAAGTTGCACGCCTCCAGATGAGCGAAACTATTTCAATAAAACCAAATCTGAGAAAAATGTACGTAGATTTTTGGAAAAGTGTAAAGATTCAAAGTTCCAGTAATAATTTACATGTTATGTGCGATTAATTACCGATTTTTCTGTATTTATAACTATATTTCTACTGCGTTACTAACGCAGTAAGGGCTATTTTTGCATATTTTGTCCTCTTTTTAGTAATTTACGTGGATTGTTAGTGCCATAGATATTGTATAAATTGCTTCCTTTTAGTTATTTCACTAAATAAAACTTTGAAACATATTTTCAAAATTTTCATGAAAATTAGCATGAAAATGGAGGCGTGCCGCTTTAAATAGTCAAAAAGCTTAAACAACTTTACTAATTTTTAAAAACCACATGTATATCATAACATTTCGTTGATGTGCATGTTTTAGTTCAGCTTTGAAATCTAGAAAATAGTTATATTATATATTACAATCGCATTAATATTAAAGTTATTACTCAATCATATTTGAAAACATATTTCAGGAAACACCGTGATAGCTACGGATAATTCAAGTTCAACTTCCACCAATGTTGTGATATCTACTGTTAATGTTATACCAGTTGTCCATAACACAACCACAGAGAAAACGAATACCACAAATACAAAAGGTCAGTAAATTATGAATGTTACTGGTTGTAATAAATAGTCTTCTTAATATACTTTTCCGATTATTAAAGAATTAATTGTAAATAAAATTAAGCATTAACCTTTCTGAATAAAGTTTAAATGTTTATGTAACAACGTTTTGTAAAATATATATTTCAGAAATAAAGTGATTGACAACATACCAGAATCGATGTACATCATTAATTTGTATTGAATAAAACTTTTGAATTCATATAATTTTCCAGATCGAGACAACTTTCTAGTATATATTTTGGTTCCGGCCGCAATTTTAGCTCTTGTTGGTTTCGTGATACTAACGGTTTTGATTGTACGGTAATTATCTGTTACTGTAACATATAACATTTTCGAACGATTTCTACTTACAACATTTTCTTGGTTCAAAGGATAACAATTAAAATAGATATATGATTTGTTCTACTCATTTTTATAATATTTCCGTAGTATTTTAATATATTGACTGTTCCTAGACGTTAAAAAGAATCCGATTAGTTGTTAAATGCATGAGTATCATACCCATGCATTTCTAAATTTTACTCTTCAACTTAAGTTGACTATTTGAATATAATTTCTCTTACTATTGATTACGTAACATTATCGCAGGTGTTTCAGAGCAGTGCACGAACCAGAAGATGTTGATCACCTGACCAGGAAAGATTACAACGAAACAACAGAGCATCATATGTTTGGTCTCTTCAACAAATCTTACAAAGGTATTGATTCTGATGACCATCTTTCAGCAAAAGATAACTCTAGAAAAAGAAGCATCTTTGAATTGAATGAAAGTCACGCTATAAAAAGATCAGACCCAGCTTATGTCGATATTGATATACCAATTGACGTTCCGTCGTCAGAGGAAGAAAAATTTTCGCGGGGAGCTAACGATAATAATAATCACGAAATTGCAAACAAAACCTACAAACGTGCTACGGCAATTTCAGAGTTTTCAACTTTGTCCGGCAATCCAAATTATAATCACATACAGTTAAGAGATGAAGAAGATGTTTACAATAGACTGACACTGAAAAATACGGACCAGAGGGCTACACAACACACCAAAAGCACTTTTAATGATGAGGAATATGTTCATTCAGCTGTCAATAAAAGTTATAAAACGTTTGAGGATAGCTATTCTCGCCTGAGTAGTGTTGTTCCAAGGAAAAATCCATTTTTACGTCTATCTGAGGTGGAAGAGAACAACGTGGGTACCAAGTCCTCTGCACAGTTGGGCTTAGGAAAAGAGGCGCCGGATTCATCTGAGAATCCCCGTAAAACCTATGTGAATAGTGGAAAACAAACGACTAAAAGTGATAAGCTCCAGTATAACTATAGCAAAGTTAAAAAGACACGATCAGCTGATATTAAACATGAAGCTGTAGGAGTGAATGAACAAGTTACGTTGAATGTAAATACTCTGACAAAATCTTCAAAACCTGAGACAGAAAAGTGTTCAAACAAATATTCCGATAGTGGCAACAGTTTCGATGTATCGCCGGATTGTTCAAATCTGGTAGATAAAAACGGTTACAGTATTGTGAATAAACGAAAATGTTTAAATCCTGAGTCTAAGCCAAACACTGGAAATGAGGACAATTATGCAATTCAGTCAGAGATAAAAAGTGGACAAAATATAAAACACAGTAAAAAGGATGATGATTATTGTGAAGTCATCAAGAAATCAAACAAAAGTGTTGAGGATTTCCATTACAGTGGAATTGAAATAAATACAGACAAGTTTTTTATAGTGACTGACAGTTAACATTTAAATATAAACATTTTACTGATCAAACATTAATGAGAATGTAAGCTAGTGGTAAAAAACATTGCATCTTCTAGTAACACTTCTTTGACTAATTTGAGCTGTAAATATGTGATTCTTTTAATGTATGTATATTTTCAGGTATGTCAAATCAAATTTTGCAAATAACTCAACAAGTAATTCAAATTTACACATTCAAACTAACTCTATGTAAATACTAGATTGCGTAAGATTGTTACTGTTATTAAGAATAATTTTATATCACAAACCATTCTACTAATAAAACCGTCTGATGGCTTGTAGGGGGAAGAAAAATTTAAATTTAAATGAGAAATGTGGTCGTGAATGCTACACTCGGTAAAAACTTTATTATCTTCATATCTGTTGCACTTGATGTTAAAAGGAAGATATTTCATTTCTATCTTACCTTGTTATCAAGTATGTTTTGTTTTTGATTACAAAGCATGAATATGACCTTATGTCCTGTTGAAATAAAGAACCAGCAATGCTTAACTAAAAAAATGTAGACTATGTTTTTATCCTGATAATTTTATTCAGTATATTTGTTGTTTTTTTTATACTTTTTTTATTTATAATATATCTTACTACTCATTTCTATTTGATTTAAGTCTACTTTTTGTAAATAAAATTTATTTTATATTTTCGTGTCATGTAGATAATATTTGTTAATAAATTACTAACAGAATGCGAACACGTGTTGTATAGAATATAAACACATTAATTTGCCTTTTTATTGTAGTGTCCGAATGTTTAACGCATATTTTCTTCCTTATTCTTATAAGCGAAAAATGTGATCATTTAGAATCTTTTTTTTATTTCATGTCATCATCTTTTTTTCAAATTACAAAATGCAAAAAAAAAACGTTTCTAAAAAACAATGGTACGTGGAAATTGCAGAATCTGTTTGTTCATAAGGGATTAATGGAAAAGTGTAACATTCTTCAAGCACCCTATCACTTGCTAAGGCGATATTCAATATTGAAAACTGTTTATTTTAAAATAGCAGCTTTTGCTTATTGTAAATTGTAGACCGTTTTGGTCAAATAGGCTTGTTTTAATGACCGAATTTTACCATCTCATGCTCTTATTTGAGTCAGAATTCCAGGTTCATGAAAATATAGTGTCTTATCACAATCGCAACTTTTCGGCCCTTTTCGTCAGTCTTCGGATAAGGACCTCGAACACAATAGTAGGAATACACAGAACAGATACGATTTTTCGGTCTAACCTATGCTAAGAAAGAAAACATGTAAACAAATTGTTATTTAATGCTGAAAGTTGTTGACAAGTTTATTTCCAATATATCAAGTTTAGGTCCACCTAAAATATGTGAATTCATAGATACAAAAGCAAACAATACATTATTTACATATTTATTAGTATGGTTGTAGAAACCGAAAGTACACAATGCATACCTGTTGACATTAGGTCGGATTTGATTAAATTTGTACATCAGTGGGCATTTTATAATTAAAAACTGTTGTCAGGAATGTTTTCAATCATCATTGTACCGAAACATACTTTATTTTCCTTTTGGATATCAAATGTATACATTTCTTTTTACATTTTCTGTTTACATCTGTAACCACGTGGTAGAACTACTTTCACTCCGTATTGTTTCCGAGGTTATTATAGATAATAGCCGAGGACGTTCCGATTGGTCTTATAATTGTGATTTACGGTTACCATCAATTTTTATTTATCCTATTTAAAACTTCTTTATTAAATCAGTATTATTTACTTGTATTTTGGTATGAATTTGAACTGTAACAATTGTTTTATTCGTTACCTGCCAGTAAGAGTCTGGTTGTTTTTATATAAATATTCATTGAATATCACAGACTTAAACTTAATGTCAGTTTTCATGAATTTTCTTGTTAAGTTTAATTGAACTCGTTTATACATTTCCTAATTACATGAATTATCAAACCCTGATTGTTCACCAGATAATGTTCATGTACATATCATGAGAATGGTCATTTCTATCAAATAACATATAAAGCAGTGTGCTGGAAATTATCTCTAAAGTCGGATAAATCAGCCAAACGTTCCATAAAATAGACTCCAGTATTTGTATCATGTCTCAAATAATGATCCATATGAAACCATAGGCAAGGCTTTAAACTGCCATTTGAATGCAGTCGTTTATTAATCCTATGTTTTTTGGTTATCAGTATGCAAATTATCTAACATGTTAAATTGACTATTTGACACAGGATTGGTACATCAGGTACTGTGAAAGGAATTCATGAATAGGTATCCTCTGGATACATTAACTTCTTATCGTTGTATGTTTACTAATTCAGTATACGGGACTGCAACACTTTTGATAAATCGAGTCAGGAAATATACCATTGTTCCATCATTGGTAAATAGATTGAATTATCTAGGTTTCAACTTATCCTTGTAATTAATTAGTTTACGGATATTTCGATTAACACAGAAAACGAATAGATTCAAATTATTATAATAAGTATACTGAGTTTAAACATGTAATTAGCACTCGAATCTGTATCTCTTAAGGTACAAATTAAACTCATTTAAAATTATTTATATTTCTTTTCTAAACATTCGATAGAATGTTACAGAAATTTTAACTTTAATAATAGCTTTATAAATAAATAATTACTTAAAAATGCCTACAAGTAGCGACGATGAAACAGGTGTTTATAAACTTCAAATGTTAATTCCACACAAAATGCTCACCTCAAATTTCATATTTGTGGTTACATTTTTATTTCATTTTTACTTTAGAAATAAAAAATGGAAACTAAAGAAGTTTTTAATCGGCGACAAAGACAATGCTGCAGGCTCAGTTTGATTGAACCTGTTCATGGAGGTTGTGATTATGCGTCAATGTTATAAAAAATCAAATCTGCAACGTTCAGATATCTTTGTTTCTCCAGATCTCTTTTTCGTGAAATACTGATCACACAAATATCATTGTATTGCCAAGTAAGTTTAATGCTAATTGTATTTTATAAGCTAACGAAGTAGTTGTGAACTTTCATTAATGAGGACAACACAACGGAAGTCTTATTCAGTAAAAAGTCATTTATATCAGATAATGGTTTTCCACTCAATACAAACGTTCAGCTTAGCAAACCTAAAAATGACAATACACGAGTATAAAGATAAATATTCTTAA
Organism: Ruditapes philippinarum; assembly: GCF_026571515.1. Classification (NCBI taxonomy): domain Eukaryota; kingdom Metazoa; phylum Mollusca; class Bivalvia; order Venerida; family Veneridae; genus Ruditapes; species Ruditapes philippinarum. The sequence goes on along the minus strand of NW_026853605.1, from coordinate 20,589 downwards.
CATTATGTCGTTTGAAAAACATTTCTTCATGTAAACAAACAACCAGCTAACGCATTTGAAACCACTTGTCTCACGTTGATGAGATATGATATTTATATATATTTATATATATATATATATTTATTATACCTAAATATATCCGCTAATTTAAAACTCTCATAACCATTAAAAGTGTAAAAATTGAATATCAACCTCCTGGTGTATCACTATGGGGTGCATAACTCCTACATACCTCTGTAATTTAATGTTGTACTAATTAACTCCCTTGGACTAATTATTCTACTTGTTCTTAAGGGGTTTAAGTACATCTTACTGTGTAAATATTTAAATATCTTATATTGTAGATATATTAATGTCCGTTATTATAAAATAAATTACCGTCAGTTGATAGTGGATATTGCAAACCCTTAAACTGGAATATTTACCACTCAGTTTGCCTCGTGGTTTATGATTGTTCTCGGGTTGACAATATCCACTATCACAAAGACAGCCGTGCCAAGTTAGACAATTGTACTAGGTAAAGGATATATGGACATGCTGACAGCTCATGACAGCTTATCTTTATTGTGACCCGTACGTTCTTATCCAGAGTAATGTTTGTGGGTTTCTTCTTTTGCTAAATCTTCCTCGAAATCCTACAATATAACAAGTTCAGGAAATTATTATAAAGCTAGTCTGTATCTCGATAGATAAGTAATGCATTTAAAACAAATAGCAAAACAGTTTATAATGATGATCAAATTTTTACATCTATTACGTGTTTGATAATAATAATATCTGTATACTTGTGGTGACAACATAAATGACAGGGACAGTTATCAGCATGTTATATCCTAAATAGCAGAATAATATTTGCTTCGGGACATTTTATTCTGTTAACTAACAATATTATATCTGTATTATAACAGAGACGTTTTATGAAAATTCTGTGAAAATCGACAATAAGCTTGTGGAACAACATAATGTTACCTTTTATAAATTTTATATAAATATCTCAAAATATATAGCTATAAATCTTTTAAAAGAGAGATAATTATTTGACATAATTAGACATTAATCGTATAATAGGGTATACCACCTGTACTCTTACCACTGTGTTAGCAATGAGCCAGGTCAAACCAAATAGCAGCGCCAGATGATTTATGTTCATAGATTTATAGTGCGCAACCGGTTTTCAATAATTTGTTAGTAGCTTTAAGATTAAACACAAAACTAAGCATGAGGTATAAATGCAGCGAAATTTTCAGTCGGATCTTTATACTTTTATCGTCGCTTGCGTTCGGATGTAATATTGTCTATGTCCTTGACGTTTTAAAGAGACAATTATTTTCCATACAAATTAATTACAAAAAATGGTATTTTGTATGGAAGTTAAAAAATGCTTTGTTTACATTTTGTTACTTAACTGACAAATTATTTCACATTTATCGCTATTTTCTTCAGGTATCACTCTCTAATATTATTAGTTTTCATGTTTGCCCTTTCTACAGAAGTAAAAATGTATTTGTTTTTCTAAGGCATAATGTGCCTTTAATATAAACTATTGAGTTTAAGATATAAGACAGCCTATAAAACAAACTCAAAGGATAAGTATGAATACTTTTACTATGATTTCCTCTCATGACATTCAGAAAATCAAGATAACGTAACCAAGCTGTAATTTTTAAGTGCATGATTTATGATACCCAACATATCAATTGAACATTCAAGATTGTTGACACAATGTTAAATTTACACTTCCTTTTAGCAGGTTTTCAGTTTTTTTAAAAAAGGAAAACACAAATTTTTAAGATGTAAAAAGGTAAGGTAATATTTAATTTTATTCTAAAGTAGTGTCGAATTTAGCATAGATTTTGAATGTAAAAGTAATTAGTTTCAGATGACATTACTTCGTGACTATCTTAAAGAATACGGGCGATATAATTGATCTCAGTGATCGTTTATAGTACATTCTACGACAGTAACATTATTTTGTTCAGATGTGTTTCATTACTTTTGAACACTGATGTTAAATATCTATTAATTTTATAAGTACGTAAGGTAAGAGCCAAAATTTAAATTGATTAACAAATACGTTATTATATCGAAAGTATATACATGTATTAGTTACTTGTAATCTTTATTAAGAATTTATTGATTGAACGGAACAGCAGACTTTAATCTGCAAACTTTAATCCGAAAAGAACACATTGAATGTCCCAACATATCAAGTTATCAACTATATTCAGCTTTAATGGAAACTCAGTTATAATAGAAATTTGGGTTTATTCTTTAATGTGTAGATAAGGTTAAATAATCCATGTTCTCTATTTAGAATGTTTGCAGTAATTTATCTTAAAGGCCAGACAAGATCTACGAGTATTGTGGTGTTAAGTGTTTATATTTGTCTTTTGTCCTTTTGTTATGGGTGATTGAACTGGTGATGTGATTCGGTTCTGGGGTATAACATTTTTTCAGTAACTCTGACCACTCCTTGAAATACTTTCGAAGTGATAACACCTCTAGATTACTTTTATTGGCTCTTAAAGATGTTTATCCCCCCCCCCTTCGAAGAAGAGGGGGTATATTGTTTTGCTAATGTCTGTCGGTCGGTCTGTCTGTCGGTCGGTCGGTCTGTCTGTCTGTCGGTCTGTCCGTCGATAGACCACAAAGTTGTCGCTGATTATCTTCAAAAGTATTTATCACAAAGTCTTCATATTTCACACAGTGATTGGTCATAACTAGTAGATGACCCCTATTGATTTTGGAATTACTAGGTCAAAGGTCAAGGTCACAAGGGCCTTAAATGTCAAAATGGTTTCCGCTGATTATCTTGATAAGCATTTATCACAAAGTCTTCATATTTCACATAGTAATTGGTCATAACTAGTAGATGACCCCTATTGATTTTGGGGTCACTAGGTCAAAGGTCAATGTCACAGGGGCTTTAAATGTCAAATGGTTTCCGTTGATAATCTTGAAAAGTATTCATCGCAAAGTCTTCATATTTCACATAATGATTGGTCATTACTAGTAAATACCCCCTATTGATTTTGGGATCACTAGGTCAAAGGTCAAGGTCACAGGGGCCTGAAATGTCAAAATGGTTTCCGCTGATTATTTTGAAGAGTATTCATCGCAAAGTCTTCATATTTCACATAGTGAATGCTCATAACTAATAGCTGACCCCAATTGATTTTGGGGTCACTAGGTCAAAGGTCAAGGTCCCAGGGGTCTTAAATGTCAGAACGGATTCTGCTGAGTATCTTGAAGAGTATTCATCACAAAGTTTTCATAATTTCACATATTGATTAATCATAACTTGTAGATGACCCCTATTGATTTTGGGGTCACTAGGTCAAAGTCACAGGGGCTTTAAATGTCAAAATGCTTTCAGCTGATAATCTTGAAAAGTATTCATCGCAAAGTCTTCATATTTCACATAATAATTAGTCATTACTAGTAAATACCGCCTATTGATTTTGGGATCACTAGGTCAAAGATCAAGGTCACAAAGGCCTTAAATGTCAGAATGGTTTCCACTGATTATCTTGAAAAGTATACACACAAAATTTTAATATTACACATATTGATTGTTCATAAGTGGTAGATGACCCTTATTGATTTTGGGGTCATTAGGTGCAAGGTCAAGGTCACAGAATCCTTGAATGGTAATATGATTTCGACTTATTATCTTGGTTACTATTTATCACAAAGTCTACTTTAAATTTAATATATTCAAGGTCAATGTCACTTAAGATAATAAAAAAGACATTTTGTCCAGAGAATATCTCCTACACGCATGTTGGGATTCAAATTTAATTTCTTAGAAATTCTTTGAGAAGCAGTGTCACGGTCATGAACCAGGTCTATAGGTTAAAGGTTAAAGTCACAGTTAGAGGTAATTGTAAAATGCTTGTTTGGAGCAAAACTTATACATTCATTTGGGGATTTTAATGCAACTTGTAACAAATGTTCACCATTGTGAGGCTAAGTATTGCGTACATAATCCAAGTCCCTGCTGTCAAGTCAAAGTCTCATTGACAGATAAAAGTAACTATGAAACAGAAGATGTGTACAGGGACCATCTAGTCATCATTTATTGGTGGATTGTAACACAAATGATAACTATCATGACTACAAGTGAGACCAAGGTAATTTAGGTCAATAGTTTGCAAGGTCAGGGTCACTAGGGATAATAAAATATCCAGATATAGTCCGGATATTGCCCAGAGCATATCTCCTATATACATATCTTTAATGCCCACATTTCTGTCTAAAGCTTTTGTGACGGCGTATTTTGCGACAACGTTGCCCTTCTTTTGAATATTATAAAAAAACAAATAATTGCCGAAAGGTTTCGGTAATTTACTGACAAGGTAAGCAGCTACAGTTGTAAAATTGTAGTAAAATGATTTGCAACATTTATTAAGTTGTCGAAAGCATTGAAACCACAACATTACCGGATGAAATGTACATTTTTAAACGACATACCTACTTATTTATGTGACTGTCTTATAGATATAGAATCATTTTCTTTCGATACAATACAGTGTTTGCTTAGAATATATGTTTTTGTCTTTTATTTCTTAGAGATAAAACAATTACAATTACCATAAGTTATAACTTTTTGGTAAAAGCAGGCTTTTTGAAAACTATTATTTGAAAAGTTTGCATTATGATAGCTGACTGTCATGTTGAATTTGAATCGTATTGGATATTGACAAAAATATATAAAAAAGAAATACGAATGTCTACTAACATATGAGTATGACAAATTATTTGCCTAAATATGTTGCAGGAAATGGCTGAAAGTCAATTTGAAGACAACTTGAAATTTTCGCTTTTTGTTGAAGGTGTAGTCAATAAAGCTCAGACAGAGACAAAAAATAAGAATTCAGAAAGACTTTGTGATGATATAAGATACTATATTGAGACCTGGCTTTATCTGGTAGAACAAATTAACCCCCTTTATAAAGTATCAGAATTAATTCCAGTTGGAAGTTATGCCGAAGGAACTAAAATAATACGAGCAGACGAATTTGACTTTTTGGCTGTTATTGAAGAATTGTCTAAACCGGATGTGATTAAGATAGATGTAAGTGAAAGCGACATTAATCAAGGTTTGGTAAAAATCGTAGTAGAAGACGAAAATTTAAAGTTAAAATGGAGCGGACTTAGTAAAGACGGCCATCTGCAATGTTTTCAGCCAATAAACTTTCCCAAAAAGAATGAAAACAGATTTGGACATGTTGTTATACAAGCTTTGAAAAAGTTTATCAAAAGCGCGAAACAAATAGAACGCTCATTCGCATCACCAACTCACATCGATTGCAATATTCCTTTATCTAAAGTGTATGATAAGTATTTACATTTCAGAGGAGCTCTTTTTAAAGCACCTAATGTAATCTTAAACTTTGAATACGGGAACAGAGAGGTATCGGTTGATGTTTCACCAGCAATAAGATATCATAAAATCCACGATTGTTTCAGAGTAGATGACTGCGTTGGTCCAAAGTTTTCTGAACTTGTCCTTCGACGCAAATCTTTGTTGTTTGTCGGAACTGAAAATGAATCTGATTTTAAAGTGACTGTAACGGAAGCAGAGGTTGAATATATATTGACTGTCATGAAACCCGAGCACAAGATCATCTATGTTTTTCTCAAATATGTCAATAAATTATTTACAGAAATGTATCCATCCTATATCACACTAACTTCATACACTCTGAAAACAGTTTGTATTCATCATGATGTGAAGTGTGAAAATGACGAGAGATCCATTAAAGAGTGTTTAAAATCAGTAATGAATGATCTAAATGTTTGTTTAAATTTAGAGCAATATTTTGTTGCAAGTATAGTAAATAAACATATTAACCTTAACAAGTATAAAGGCGATGATAAGAATGACAGCAGAAACTATGCTTTTCGATGTCTCACTGAATTGTGTCAGTTACCTACAGAAATTGAAACCGTTGATGACTTTGAAACATTTATGAGGCAGATTGTGGAAGCTGAGCGACAAAAGAAAGTGCAAGGTGAGAGAATTTATTATTTATCAATGATTTTAGAGTATTTTGTTTCCAAATACTTCTAAATTAAATTCCAAACACCGCAGTTCCCGTGTTTCTGTAAAGAGCAACTATTTATTCAAAACTTTGAAGTTTATTAATATGTTGATAAAGAATTACAAAAAAGGAAACCTTTTAAAAAGTAAATGTTTAACCGAGACAAACAATTGTGGTATATTACGATTTGTTTCATAAAACAAGCTTGGGACAAATGTTTTTGTGATTTTTTAAAATTCTTAATTCTTACATGAATCCAGTGCTTATTCATTATCTAAATACAAAAATCCCATAAATACAAGTAACGAGTTTTTATTTAAGATTTTCTTTCCAGTGCCGATTATGTACAGTAATCTTTACTTGTGTATAATGAGATTACAATACTCTTCATTCGTCACATTTGAAATACTATCAAACGTTTCATTTGCACCTTATCGTACACAGTGACATTTTTACTTTATCGACAGCTGAGGAGGAAACGGCAAAAGTTGATAGAAAATGTTTTGAACTCTATTATGCCGAGCGTAAAGAAAAAGCTTCAAAAATTGTTGCTATGGGATTTGATCCTGATGATGTGGAGGAAGTTATGAAAGATTATTGGCATACTGAAAATACTATGATAAGTATCCTACAGAGGGTATGTTCTGTAATACAAATCATTGCTTTATATAAACATTTTAAGACAATTATTCTACAATTGAGAAATATGCCATTAAGAGAAAAAAAGCAACTTTTTTTAATAAAATGACAAAATTATGAAATTATGAAGTTAAACCGTTTATCAAAAGATCGGCAAAGCTATAACAGTCAATGTGAGTGATATGGTATTTATTTCACGGATAGCAAAACAAGTACATAGCTTAGTATAACATAAATCTTTTTTTTATTCTTCTTCCGCATAGCGAGGCGGGGACTATAAGAATGGCCTCCGTCTGTCAGTCCGCCTATCCGTCCGCATCATCACACTCGTGTCCGCTCAATTACATTTTAACCGCTGAATTTTTTTTTGAAATAACTATGCACAAGTTATCACCATTATGAGACGATGTGCAGAGCGCAATGATTTAGTTGCTACCCCTACGGTTAAGGTCACACTCAAGGATAAAAAGTATATATCGTGTCCGTTCCAAATCTTTAAAACCGCTTTTTAAGATAACTTGGCACAAGTGATCACCATTATGAGACGATATGCATTGTGCAATAATTGGGTTGTTACCCCCAAGGTCAAGGTCTCACTTCAAGGTCAAGTGTTAAAAGTCTACATTTTGTGTCGGCTCCATAACATTTAAACCACTGCAATGTTTTTTTTAAGATAGCTTTCCAGAAATTATAACCATTATGACACCCTGTGCAGAGCACAACAATTAAGGCATTACCCTCACGGTCAGGGTCACACTAAAAGCTCCAGTTTTAAAACATCTATTTTTCATTTCAGCTATGTATTTAAAGGTTTTAAAATTACTTGGCACAAATGATTCCCATCATGTCCCCAAGGTACATCCAGCTTGCTACCCCTATGGTCAAGATCACATTAAGAGGTCAAATGATAAAGTCCACATTTTCCTGTTTGCTGCTTTACTTTCAAACTACTTAAATGTTTTTGAAACGACTTTACACCTATGGTCACAATAATGATATGATGTGTGCAGCGTAATATTCAGGTTGATTCCCCCAAGGTATATGTCATAATAGAGGTCAAATGTTAAATGTCAACAATTTTGTGTCCTCTTTATAACTTTTAACTACTGATTTTTTTAAAATTATATTGTCACAAATTTTCATTATCATCGGCACCTACAAGGGGGCAACAACCAGGTGGCTACATCCAATGTCAAGATTATAACATATCCAGCAGTCTTGTAATTATCACCTGAATTATTTGTAAAGCATGGAAACTATAACAAAAACATGTAATACATAAAAGTCACAATAGATAAGTAAGTTTAAACAGGACTTATCACTTAAGCCCACGGAACAGCAATTTTGCCTAAAGCATGATCAACCAAATATGTAAGAAACTTGTCAAAATATGAAGTCTTATATGACACATCATAGTTACCAAGACCTTGACCTAAAAACAAAATAAAAGGATCTACAAAGGTATCTGTCTGAATATGGAAGATAAATGGCCAGTAGCTGTAACACTTTTGTGATGAGCAGATGTTCTAATGATATACATGGCACAACATCAAGGTCATGGTTGGTTAAAGCCTTCAAGGTCAAGAAGTACAAATTCATGTCTGCTGCGGAAGGGGATTTAGTTGTCTTTCAGACTGCCTTGTTTCATTTTTAACTACTTACGAAATTGAATTACATGTATATGACTAAATTGTCAACATATTGTATTGTTTTATTATATATTACTACAGCGCGTAAGGGAACGTGAAAAGAAAAAGCTTAACGCCGAACAAGTCTGTTCAGCAACTCAAGGAATGCTAGTCTCTGACACACATTCTGTCAACGAAGAACATTTAAATGGTGATGTGCCTGAGGAACTTTCAAGTCAACAAAGAAGCGCCACTCAAATATTGTACCAACGGGAGAAAGATGTTTGATTTTTTTCTAAACAGTCTTGGATTACAAGTAAAATGTTTGTGTTACATTCTGCAATGATATTAAGTGTTATATAGATTTATTTATTTATTTATTTACATCATTAATTTACATATACATGATGTTTGCAATACTTTGTATCACTAGTGGAGCCCGCATCTCCCTGAGGTATATGTCTTCCACGAGAGTCACGATATTGAGACACTTCATAATATTTTTATAAAGAAGTATTGGGGGTATTTAGAATGAATTGAGAATGCACGGAGAATTATGTAGATTGTCAATGGAAATTATACTTAAACGATATCTTAAGGTTTGGATACAAAACCTTTAAATCTCATATTAACAGTCAAGTCGGATAGATTCGAAGTGAAAATGCTTAATTCAGTTTTATTCTATATATGTTGCTACCCTGAAATATTTTATTGTTAAGGGAATGTAAATGAATAATTTGTTTATGATAATATTGAACGTAATTTCATATATTTATTTTAAATTCAATTAGTAATTACCTATGTAATATTAAATGTTGTAATCAGACAGAGTACGACCAGAAGGTGATCACCGATCCACTAGGTAAATAATGGACCCGAGGGCCTATTAATTTTACCGACCCTTCTTTGACGTATATTAATGTTTTAACAATACAATACAAAACTTCATTCAGTCAATTACAGAAACATATGGTTAGAACTAAAACAAACAAATATGTTCAATGACAGATATGTCAAATGAAAGAAGAGTGTAGTTCAAAAACATTAACAATTGAAAATAATTCTAACAGTTAAACAATCCATATACTTTGCTCACACGTCTCATATAATTCTTATTGAATGGAATATGTACTTCTATCATCACAGTTTTATTCACTTTGATTGTTGTTTATGTGACGTACATTTGATGAGACTTAAACTATTTGAGCTTGAACTTGTATACGTCATATTTCGGATCAGGCTGAGTCAAACCGATGATACCTTTTTTGCTTTAAAACATATCAGAATCTTTATTGTTTGTTTGTTTGTTTTTGGGTTTTACGTCACATCGACACAGTATAGGTCATATCGCGACGTTCCAGCTTTACTGGTGGAGGAAGACCTCAGGTGCATTATTCGTGCATTATTTCAGGCACGAATTGGCACCTGAGTAGAACCACCGACGTTCCGTAATTCAGAATCTTTAAGTCGCTTAAATCAATACATGTATTAAAACATTAACATTTCAATATGTTTTGCTATAAGTTAGTAACTACATGTGAAACACTTGATAGAAGAAATCAACAGCGGAAAAAGAAACTTAAAGGAAGTTTATACATGATAACTTCAATGGGCACTTAAAGATCCTGTAACTCAATTTTTTGTTGTTTTATATCATATAATTATATAATGCTCAAATGAAGATTCATCAATATTGTAAGTTCTAAATAGCATTATTTGTTAAGATAGTACCGAATTTACATTTCTCGTAAATAAAGGGAGGTAATTAGAAATTTATTTTCTGAGTCATTTTTTCAATAAGAAATGAATGCATGTATTTTAATGAGGACAAATATTTGCTGTACATATTTTACATATTCTTCGATGTTTAAAAATTGTTTTAGAAGATAATCATATACAAATATAAAATTTCACTTAAGTATAGTAACAACCTTAATTTCAACATTAAGGATGTTTACGTAGGATTGATAGTATAAAGTCAAATGTCGCATATGCTTGGCTTCGTCAGTTGAAAGGATTTTAAAAAAAACTTTCCGCTTCATACGTTGAAAGGCTGATATTTTCCGCTGAAATTGCATTAAAGAAACTATTTGACCCAAACATTGCTTTCAAACTTCATATTTTGATTCTACGTTATAAGAAGACGCTAGCTTACATATCTTTGGCTCAGGAGTAATAATATTTTCCATTGAAATCCATCGTGAAGCTCCCTGATGGGCGTTCCTTACCGACTGGTTAACACCGTTGGTATAAGACCACTGTGGGTTCGAATCGCGCCGGGGACATTCGTTCATGTGGGGAAACTATCCAGCTAGCATACGGAAGATTGGCGATTCTCAAGTGCCTGGGGTCCTTCTCTATAAGATAAAAGGCAGAGAGTCGTGCGAAGTAAAATCCTATCACAATCTTAAGCACTAGTGTTAGCAAAATACAATATGTATCGAATTGTGTGAGTTAAGTCAACTGTTTACAACTGTTGTTCCATTAAAGTTGCATACAAATGAAATAGCTACATTTCGTAAATTAAATGTGTTTCATTTCGATTCCCGTTGTTTTTTTAGTGTCCAGATTAAAATCTATCATTAATTATAATGCAACATACAACATGTAAATTATTACATGAATCTTGAATTACTGCTTTAAACTTTAATAAAATTGATTATTTTGAAATATTCCTCATGTCTCATGTGGAGTCATGCAACTTAAAATGAAATAATTTTAGTTTTTACCACAGGTAGAAGTATCGAACCTGGTAAGAAAAAATATTACCAGATCGATATAAAAAGTCTGTGTTCATCTTAAATGTTTAAAAAATATACAGTGAAATATGGGCCACTTCAAATATACTATCAGTGGAGAGAAAGGCGGGAAGTGAAAACAATTGTCCAGATAAATAAAAAAAACATTCATCACTATTTCACGTTTGTATTAAGCCTCCACCAGGTCTATGGCCCTTTCTTTTCAGGAAACGAGCGCATTCGTATGGTGGCATAGAGGTGACAAAAGTGCGTTTTTATTTATCTCATGCGCACGAGGTATTATGTCAAGGCCACAAGTGGTGCACACAAGATACTTTGTCGTAGCCAGCCACGAGTTACTAAGCCGCGAGAGCGAGATAATTAAGTAGTGTACACGAGATAGTGTGTCGTGGGCACGAGTTACAAAGTAGTGTGCACGAGATACTATGTCGTGACCACGAGTTACTAAGTCGTGCGCATGAGATAACTTAGTCGTGCGCACGAGATAATTTATCAATCCGATTACACTTTACACAATGTATATGATTTTTTTAGATAACTAGAAATGTGCCATAGGACAATGCTGCCCCTACTTCACCTGTCTGTCATTGTGCCATATATGAAAGTTATTGATAGGACAATGATTTTACATTTATCGTTATTGTGGCCCTGATTTGTGACCCAATGCCCTTAGAATTATTATTTGTCATCTACTGATCAGGTTCAATGTACATACTAGGTTATATAAACCATGGCTTACTTCTTCTCAAGTTAAACATCAGACAAGGATTTTACATGAAATGATTATGGTTACCTTGACCTTTGACCTATGACTCAAACATCAATCTACCGGTCATACCAAAGAAAATAAACCAGTGCTTATTCCCTCTCAAGTTGGTTTAAACATATTTATTTAAGCTCGATTGCGAAACAAGTTCTTGCTTATATTTATCACTTTCGAGTCCGCTTCCTGGAACCAACCAGTACTGGTGTCATATGGAGAAACATGGTCGTGACACAAGTAGGGCTCGAACCCATAATCTCTGGGTTGAGAGGCAGACACCTTAACTACTAGGCCACCGCAACCCTCTCAAGTTAGCGTATGCACAAGGTTAAAAATTGTTCAGGCCGTTAGTACGTACATACTTACCCGGGATAACAAAATTGCGGCAATGTTTCGGAACGTAAACATAGACTTATACGTGTTTGTCAACCGAGTCAAAATCACATGCATTTACTGAATATCATCAATAAAGACTTTAAGTGGGATCACTCACAGTCGTCAGAAGCATCTGATACACGCAAGATTCGAGGTTCAAACCTTTCCACTGTATTTCGATTGCTTTCTTAGCCACGGTAAATTAGCTGTTCGGTATTTTGTAACGGGTTCTGACTGGCCAATAGCAATGAAACCGCAACATTTCGCACAAGCTAGGATGCCTGGCCTTAATTTGACATTTAAGTTTTTACGCGACAACCATCAAACTATCTGAAAAAAAAACATTACTTTTTGTAAATACCTAACACATTTGCGCTTAATAAATTGCACATTATAGCTCGGGATATCCAAGATTGATATAATTATAGTATATAGTAAATGTAGAGGATGTAAAATGTAAAACAATAACTCGACCCAACTCTTACAATGACAACAAAGAACTATTTTTTCTTCTAAGCAGATGCGCCGGTTATCAAATATCTAAGATTTCTATATACATGTACATGTAAAAGTAACAATAATCATTACTTTGACCTTTACCGTACAAAAATACAACCAGATTCTAAAAAAGATCTGTATAAAGCTATACTATGCTATGATATGCTATGCTATGCTATGTTATGCTTTGATATGCTATGTAGTGAAATTTGGGATGAGTTCAATTTTTATGTTTAAGTGTCCTGTTAATCAAGATATAAGAAATATACATATTACGAACTATTATATGTTTGCCTTACAATTCCAAACTAATGAAATGTTTCTAACAAAGGTAACGTATTATCCTTCATGTCATTGTACGTTCATGCCACAATACGTATGTCACAGATTAAAATTATATGTTAATGGCAGATGTGGCTTTCCATGGTTTTAATTAAGCGGAAACATCGTGCACGTGCGTTTTTATTCGGTTTGTTTAGTTTGACAAGTTGAAGAAGAGGATTGAGTTTGCCTGTAAGACTCCACAAGAAACCTAATTCAAACAAGGACAGAAACACAAGACCTACTATGATGCTAAGGTTCGAAACTCTATTATAGATGTTGGAGACAGGGTCCAGATAAAGGAATGTTACCCCTAAAGGTAAGTTAGACGACAAGTGGAAAAAGGAACCTTACATCATAGTAGGCATCCCAATAAAGACATTCCAGTTTACAAACTGAAGCATGAAACTGGCAAGGGAAAAGAGAAGACCCTACATAGAAACATCCTTCTTCCTCTGATGTCTATACCGTACACTTACAATTAATGAGACACAGAGTGAAAAGAAGGTTTCTAAGCCGAAGGCCAGACCAGAAAAGAGGGAACAACAAACTATAGGAGTTGTACAAGAGCAAGGTTCCTACTCAGACTGCAACGCCGACAGTGCCACTCTAGATACATCCCTCCACATAGAAGGCCAGCATCTAAGCCCCGTGTACTAAGACCGTAGACCGGTGCAGCCAATCAACAATTCATGTGTTGTTTGGTGAGGATCAGTTGTTATCTACTAGTGGAGAGACGTCATCTTTTTTCAAGGAATTTAAGGAGTCAACATGTTTGTCTAAATTCACATTTTAGAGATAATTTTACAGTTGATAACTTTAATCCTATTTTTTCAGGTAGAAATCAAACAAATAGTTCCCTTAATATTATTATTTTATCAAATAGTAATTCAAATGTTTCTAATGGTAACATTTTTTCTCTTGTTACTGATAATTCCAGTATTGTTCGAAGCTTATCAAGGGTTAGAAGACCACCAGATAGGTACCCATCGCAGCAAATATTGATTATAATCAAAATCGTGACAACTTTTGCAGATCAGGAGAGAATGTCACATATGAGATATGACTTTTGATTTACATATAAATGATTGAGATATTTTATATCAGTTTTGATTTATACATGTATGTATTTTGTATACTGAACTTAATTTCTGTGTTTTACATTACAGCATTGTAATAAAGTTTCAGTTTAAACATGAAATCTATATATCAGAAATCATTATTTCTGTGTATGCAATTTACATTTCAGATTTTCGAGAGAAAACAAGTAGATGAAATATGTATATTGTATTTCGAAATGTTAAGAAAATGCCTTTGTTGTAATAATTTATATTGAATGCATTTCTTTTTGATATTTAACCTGAATTTTGTGTTGTGTCTGAAAATGTTGTATTTATCTTTTCAGAAAATATGGTGCAGTACCTTTAATGCTGATAAATTTAGTGTTGTACCTTTAACATGCTAAATTTTGTAATGTGCCTTTAATCTACCATTACTCCAGAAAGGTTAATTTCAACTTCATGTTATTCTCGTATATCTATTTCAGTTTGCATAAATAAGATAGAGTATATGTTTTTAAATGTGCTTTATTGTGGTTACTGATTTGTGCCATTCCCGCCAAGCAAAAAGTCGAGAATAATAAGTTAAAAATGCGGGTCCGCGGAGCGAAAACACGCTAATTAGGGGGAGCGCAGGACAAAGTTTAATAAATAAAACTTCGAGATTTTAGAAATAAAACGGGCGGGGCGCGGAGCGAAAACCCACTAATGAGCGCCCAGGCTGCTATAGCTAATAATCGTGTTTTCGCTGCGCGCCCACGCCATTTTAACTTTTTCGACTTTTCACTTGACGAGGTCGCAAGACAAAAACACGCGCGAAGAAGATTTATCTATTAAACTTTAAAATATCTTTATTACAATATTTTATTTTTTTGTATTTACTAGTAAAAAAGAAGAAAATAAACACTAATTAATTGCTTCTATTCTAAATAATCCTATTTCAAGTGATATTGTTAGCACCATAAAAAGTTGTAATTTACTTTGGTATAAATTGAACAGAGGTGTGAAAGGCAACAAAAGACTGTTGTGTTTTAAATGAAAGATGATTGTATTTATACAGTTAACTGGTTACTAAACAATAAGATATGACATGAATATATGTGGTAAATATTGATTGTAAAAAGTATCTTCAATCATTAAAGTTGTAAACATGTAATATTAACTTTAAATAAAAGTAATTATTTTTTCTTTGCTGAATAATGTTAGCAATTATTTTGTTTGACACTGTGTATTTTTCCAAACTTTGATGAATATATAAAAGTAATGGTACTGATACTTAATTACTTTCCCCAAAAAGTACTGGTACTGCAGTACCTAGCTAAAATCTAGTACGTACTTGTACTAGTAATGGTACTGCATAACTTGGCAAGTACTGGTAATGGTACTTAAGTACTACACCCTTAGTACTGATGCAGCCTGTGACACGTATATTTGTTTATATGTTAATCACGAGGAACTTAAAAATTAAGCGTTGTTGTTCTTCTTCTACAATATATGTGAACTTCACAGGTTATCATTCAGAATAGAGTAAAAAGTCTGTAGTTTATGCAAAAACTGGTACGATTTTGTAATTATCAGTATTTTATATTTTATATCAAAATGTAATGCAAACTAGATATTCTAAAACAAGTATTTGTAAATTATCTAAAAATGATTCGAGAAAATAAAAAAAAAATCTTTTGGAAATGCCCGCCTTCAAAAGTTTAAGTTACTAGTTTATAAAGATTTTTGGCATATTTTATGGCTCTATGCATATACATGTATAAACGGTTGTTGCATATATTGATTATGTTGTTGTTGTAATATAGCAAACAATCGTTTATATACTGCCATTTAATTACTCAAGAATCTTTATAATGAATTTTAATACAGCAAAAGGGAAAATTAAAGTAACCAATAAATTGACTGCATCCGTACAGGTCACATAAACGTCACGAGCGACCTTGAAAACTTGTAGTATTATAAAACATAAACGAATGGAAGACAATAAAAAACTGACGAATAATAGTTATAAAATCACGTGTACACATTCTCATTGTAATCACATTTTTAAAAATATGCTTAATCACAGAGCTGTCAAATATTTCAAAGTACTCTAACACTGTAGAATATACCGCTTGATCCTCCTCTGACGCCGCCCGCTCTATAGATAACACAACAGTTTCCGGTGTATACGTGCACTTTATTAATAATGTTTAGAAATCTAGATCTACATTTACTTCTATATCTTTAATAATCTGGAGTACTAAAAGTGAAGTAAGTTAACGGAATGTATATGTTATCTGTGTGCATTTTGTTTATTCTACTCATAAATAAGCATTATTATCTTTTAACCATGACCTCATTTTCATTTACTGGCGTGTAGCATGCATTTTCAGCTAAATTGCATTATATTGTTTACAATCAACCATGAAAATAACAAATAAAAAGTATGATATAGTTTAACAATATTGGCCTGGCACTTCATTAATTTTCGTAAAGGTCAATATTAATTAACTATTTGATATAATATTTGTGAACTTCGCACGTCGGTGATGAGGTGTGGCGTACCGGACTTCCTATCTGAATGTCTCTGGTTCGCTTTCTAACCAACTTATTAACGAGATGATTTCTGCCGTTCTGTTGACTGAAGTGTTTCCTTTTGTTTCCGTAAATACTTAGACGTACACATTTTTCTCTAGAGTAGAACGCATCACAGATACTTGGGGTTTGGAGCTCAAAACGCCTTTAAAATCCAAATAAATGCATATTTGTCAATCCCAGGACATGTACTGATCATATATATCAAAAAATCTTAATATATGCCGTTTTGAAAAAAAATCATATTTCAACAACTATAATAATACACAAGATAAAAATGTTCGCCGGAAAAAATCCGCACCCCTACCGTCATAATCACCATGTATTTTATTCCATTTCCAATATTTTCACATAATCCTTTGGTCCATCGACACAGAAGATATAATTCTTCACGATGATGGTCAATTTTAAACTTCAACGGTAATATAAACAACGCAACAGCCGAAATAAACATCAATATTCTCGCCGTTTTTTTCAACGACAAAAACTTTCGATAAATTCAATGGACCAGACGGCTATGAACGAAGCTATCCGATTATGTGGCCCCAGCTTTGCCGTGTGCAAAATGCGCAGCGCTTTTAAGTTTGGGAACCACATAATCGGATAGCTTCGTTCATAGCCGTCTGGTCCATTGAATTTATCGAAAGATTTTGTCGTTGAAAAAAAAACGGCGATAATATTGATGTTTATTTCGGCTGTTGCGTTGTTTATATTACCGTTGAAGTTTAAAATTGACCATCATCGTGAAGAATTATATCTTCTGTGTCGATGGACCAAAGGATTATGTGAAAATATTGGAAATGGAATAAAATACATGGTGATTATGACGGTAGGGGTGCGGATTTTTTCCGGCGAACATTTTTATCTTGTGTATTATTATAGATGTTGAAATATGATTTTTTTTCAAAACGGCTTATATTAAGTTTTTTTGATATATATGATCAGTACATGTGCTGGGATTGACAAATATGCATTTTATTTGGATTTTAAAGGCGTTTTTAGCTCCAAACCCCAAGTGTCTGTGGAACGCATAAGTATTTTAACAGTTTTCTCAGGGAAATTACGCAAAGTATTAATATGCTTAAATAGCGCATACACGATATATGTGCACATATCAAAATACTACATAGAAAGTATACATAAAGAGGGTTTGCATAAGAGAATGGCAATTTTAAAACTATGACAAAAAGAAATAAAAGTAGCTGATCCAGGATTCAAACCAGCGAGTTTACGTCTATGTTCTTTAAGAGACAGACCTTTACTTAATTACTTCTTGCAAATAAAACAGGATTATCTACTGTGAACACGACTGCTAGAAAAAACATTTCTTGCATTATCAGACTGGCGTTTCCGTTTGTTTTACCCATGCCGGAATTTCATCTGGCATGGGGGTACTAGATGAACTGCGTTCTGTATATTGCGTGCTATACATTGGCACGTTTAGGATGACGTAATTTTACCGTTATGAGTAAAGTTGTGATTTCACTGTTGTAGGAAAATAATTACGGGTGTTATAACATAAATTTCAATGGAAATTGTTTAAATAAGGTAAAACGATTAAAGTATAATTGTAAAATATGCAAGAAAAAAAATATCTTACATATGTTTGCGGTTCAAATCGGAATATCGATCCCTCGCGAACCCACCCATGGGCGGGTCCCCTCTGGACGGCTTTTCCAATCCGAATAACACTTTTTTTCTTAACCCATTGCTTCATGAGCATTTTGTGAAAAATGGCTGTTTTCATTTAAAAGTCTCCCGTTACAAGTTCAAATTGCTATAATACTATAAAAACTGCTTCAACACTAATCAAACTTGGCACAAATGTTGACTGGACCATTGCCCTTGCAACAACATGCTCAGGCTTAAATTTTCTGTTACCATGGCAACGAGGGGACATCTCAAAATTGCCAAAAATCACTATTTTGCGTTGATTTTTTCCATCAAAATTGATTTCAAAGTGCTGCAACTTCTCAATGGATTGAGATAGAGTCAAATGCTTTTCAGCGTTGGTTACACGTTACCTTATGATCAATCTGGGGTCATTTACAGCCTCTCACAAGTCCAAAATTTTCTTGGCGATGAGGGGGACTCCGCCCCCCTTCAAACCCCCCAAACAGAAGGGGGCACATCCCCCTTCTGGCAACCCCCTGATGTATCTTTTGGTTGGGGGCCGCGCCGAAAAAGAGGTCACTTTTTTAACAACATTTCTCAAACAAAAACAAGTGTTTGGGGCCTAAATAAGGCATTTTTTCATCATTTGAGACAACAAAAAGGGGGGGGGTGAAAAAGGCGTTAAAAGGCGTGTATATGAAGTAATGGGTTAACAGAAAATGATGAAAATACTTGAAATTACCCTTAATCGCGTTTTTTTATGTTTAAACATGGTCTGTCATATAAATTTGAAGAAAAATTGTTGTTTTGTAGATTTTTTTATTTTATTCATTAACCCATTGCTTCATGAGCATTTTGTGAAAAATGGCTGTTTTCATTGAAAAGTCTCCCGTTACAAGTTCAAATTGCTATAATACTATAAAAACTGCTTCAACACTAATCAAACTTGGCACAAATGTTGACTGGACCATTGCCCTTGCAACAACATACTCAGGCTTAAATTTTCTGTTACCATGGCAACGAGGGGACATCTCAAAATTGCCAAAAATCACTATTTTGCGTTGATTTTTTCCATCAAAATTGATTTCAAAGTGCTGCAACTTCTCAATGGATTGAGATAGAGTCAAATGCTTTTCAGCGTTGGTTACACGTTACCTTATGATCAATCTGGGGTCATTTACAGCCTCTCACAAGTCCAAAATTTTCTTGGCGATGAGGGGGACTCCGCCCCCCTTCAAACCCCCCAAACAGAAGGGGGCACATCCCCCTTCTGGCAACCCCCTGATGTATCTTTTGGTTGGGGGGCCGCGCCGAAAAAGAGGTCACTTTTTTTAACAACATTTCTCAAACAAAAACAAGTGTTTGGGGCCGAAATAAGGCATTTTTTCATCATTTGAGACAACAAAAAGGGGGGGGGGGGTGAAAAAGGCGTTAAAAGGCGTGTATATGAAGTAATGGGTTAATGTAGCGTATGAATTTACAACTCTATTCATAACGGCACATTGACGCCATCCTTAGAACGCAATTCATTCGGAGTGACGTCATCTAAAGCACGCGACTTGTCTTACATGGGGCGTAAGATAAGTTTTTCTAGCAACGGTGTAAATAGTCGATTAGCAAGAAATTATAAGGTTACCTTATTGTAAGGCAGGTCGCGTGTTTTAAATGACGTTCATATGATGCGTCATTTTTCCGTTATGAATGAGAATAAATTCATACGCTACTATCAGATAATCAAAGCACAGAAGGCGCTGAATTTGTTTGGGTCTCAGAATGTCAGAAAGGTGAAGGTTGTGAGATTATGAACCAATTTGTTTTTGTATAGTGCCACTGACGTAGGACTGCTTTGCCGGTCATTTACTAGCTCAGGCCCTTCGTACAAATATTTGGTAGAAAATGGGTTCAATTGGTAGAGAACAACTGAAAACAATATAAAATTATCATAGATAATTTATTATACTATAAAGTTATGCGTCTACACAAAGTGAAAACAGTGACGGAATGCAATGATGCATTACTGTCCTAAACATAAAACATGTAAACAAATAACAACAAAAGACATACATATATATAGTACAGGCCTAACAATATTTAGGGTATTGTATTCTACTTATTTCTAAAGATTAATTACCATTTTATGAATAGCAACATTTTACAAAACAATTACAATTTAACCATATGAAAAACTAGGAAGATATAACATCACTAACCTGAAAACAATATAAAATTATCACAGATAATTTATTATACTATAAAGTTATGCGTCTACACAAAGTGAAAACAGTGACGGAATGCAATGATGCATTA